>NC_009327.2:816566-894654 GCF_000002845.2 Leishmania braziliensis MHOM/BR/75/M2904
CATGCGGGTGGGACAGACGTGCGCAGTGTTGCGGGTCGCTCCGACGCAGCGCCAACCAGGACCCCACCGCCGACATCAGCAGCGATGCATCGCTCTGACCTCCCCACGTCGTGGGTGCTTGACCGTGTCGCCACCAGAGGCGGTTCCGCATTGGCAGCGATAGGGGGAGGATGTCGGCACAAGGAGTGCCGAAGACGCGCATGCGTGTGTACGAAGGCTTCACGATGGCTCTCTCTCCCTGTCAGCCATCGCGGGCACCACCGCGGCGACAAGAGTGGCACGCGAGCAAAAAGAGAAGTGGAACTCAATCAGCGTCTCAGAAGCCCTGTGGCGCCTGGTGCTGCCATCCCTCAGCGCCCCTTTTCTGCCGACGACGTCAAAGCCGTCGACAGCCGCTGCCGATCGCGCATTTTCGCTCGATGGCCGGAAACCACTTGAGCGTCTAATGGACTGGGTCGTGTTCCCGCCGCGTCGCGGGGCTGTGGAGTCGACGGCAAGCAGCGCTGTGGTCACCAGCGCGCGTCCCTACCGCGGCTTTCGCGGAGATGTCGAGGAGGCCACCCCCCCCCCCCCATTTATAGTTCTCTTCCTTTGCTGCTTCGCTGCTCGACAGCAGCAACATCACTCAAGGGAAACGTCGTGACACAAGTCATACAGGGGACTTCGAAGGAACGACATGTCTCTGGACTTCTTAGTGTCGCAGATTCTTACCCCTGACAATGTCCAGCGCGCTGTGGCGGAGGCAGAACTGGAGCGGCGGAGCCGAGAGGTGCCCGGGTTCTGCTTCTCTCTTGCTCGCTACTGCCGAACGCTTATGAGCAGTCAGTCCTCACACACTGTTGGTTTAGTCGCTCTGTCTGTTCTAAAGCGCAGTGTGATGGCGTCGAATAGCGCAGAGGAGCTTGAACAGGTCGTTTCTTCGCTCCTTTCGGACCTGAGTGACATTGCTGCCTTACCTGGTGGTGCTGCAGCGGTGATGCGGCAGTGGTCCTCGGCGGTGTGCAAAACTGTTCGGCGGCTTGTCGTCTTGTGGGCTTCACCCACCGCGACACCAGCCGCCGGCGAGGCTACGACTGGTGCTATTATAGCGCAGCTTCTTGGTGCCTTTGGCCAGTATCGAAACGCTGACGCCAGCGGGCTGCTGTCGGTTTTCAGCCATGTGTGGCTGTTGCGAACCATGTTCGAGGAGCCAATGCCAGAGGTGATGCATGCATGGTGTGCTGAGCTGCTTTTGAGCTGTGCACCGCCTCTCTTCGAAATCTTGTGCACCAGCGCAGCAGCTGCGCTGAGCATGTCATTGCCCGACTCCTCTGCGCTCGCGGCAGATTCGGCGGAGGTCTACGCGCGCTGCTCTCTCTTGACCCTCATTGCTCAAACCCTGACAGCTCTCTATGAATGGCAATTTGCGTTCAATGGACGGAAGCGCTCCCCTGTTGAGCTCAAGCACCACTTCCTCTCAGCCTATCCGCTCCTACAGCCTTTTATGTGCACCCCATGCGCACACTGGCTGTCAGTGTGCATCGGCGCAACCTCGTCCTCCACAGACACCCTTCCATCTGCAGAGGCGCTCGCTGCCAACCTTGCCACAGCGTCGCTGGCTGTGCTCGAATACGTGTCGAGTGTGCTGCAGTTGAGTGGGTGGTACAAGCAATGTATTTCGGCGCAGCTCTTGCAAGTACTGCTGCAGTCACTAGAAGCTGACGCAGCTTGCTATCGTGCCGCGTTATGCGGCGACGGTGGTGAGGAGGCATACAGTGTTGCGGCAAGCGCTGAGTGGACTGGGTGGCCACACGCAGGGAGTGGCGGCGGCGAACCCAATGAGGACACTTTGTCGTATACCTGGGCAGCGGTGGTGCGCCGGCACGCCACACAGAGCTGGTCCCTTTTTCGAGACGCAGCTTTGCTGCCATTCCTCAAGGTCGGCTTAGTGGATGTTGTGGGCCACCAATGCGGACTACAGTACTACAAGCTGCTCCTGACCTACGCCGTCCTCTCGCCTGCCGATGTGGAGGCGTGGCTTCACGACCCGAATTCGTTTTTGCGCGAGGAAGAGGAGCGCGAGGACGGAGTGAGGTGGACAACCCGCGACACCGTCGCGCAGCTCTACACAGACAGCATAGCAGCTCTTGGCCCGCTCTTCCTGCACGCCTCTTTGGAGGATTTGCATGAGTGTCTCTTGGCAGCCATCCCAGACAACGACGGCAGGGAATGCAGTAGTGAACAGCCTTCACTCGCCTACGATGGCGCGGTTATTCTCACTCCATCGCAGCAGCAGCGAGAGGCAGCCCTTTTCTTCATGGAGGCCGTGCTGAAGCGCCGTGCGAAGGAGTTGCGTGAGTGCGGTGCAGTCGACTTCACTCCACTCGCTACGCACTTGTGGAGCAATGACGTGGCAAGTGCTACAGTGCACCCTGGCTTGACAGCGCGGGCGCTCATGCTGCTCACCGCCATCGTGCGACTCGCTCACGCGACGCTCGCTGCCACCGCACCCACCGCCTCCGCAGACGCCGCCGCGGCAACGAACACTGCAACGGCAGCGGAGAGCTTTATGGCCACTGTTGTCGCGGACAGCACCCATGCATTATCTCTTTTCACCGGAACGTCAAAGGAGGCTGTAGCAGCATCGTCATCCTCATGCACGCCACTGGTCGCAGTGCTCCTCTGCCGGTTTCTGCACGGCACGCTGCCGTACTGGTCCGATGTGCTGCTTGCGCAGCACTTTGTTGCATGGCAGGTTTCGCTACTAGCGCTTCTTTCTCCCAAGGCAGGCCTCACTGATGACACATTGTACAATACGGTGGAGCAGTTGGCGGATCTCCTCAAGGTGGCGTGTGCCGCACAGAAAAAGGGCCGTCAATCGCATCACGGCAGCGCAAGCACTGCGGCTGCAGCTCCACTCATGTCTAGCTCTCTCCCACAGACGGTGATGAACTGCTGGCGCCGTAACGTCAGCGACCCTAATCTCGCGGATGTTGTACTGAGGTTGCTGCGCCACGTCGTGCGCGACGACCAAAGCGGTGCATCGCTTTTGCTACGGGAGCTGCCGTGGGTCAACAATGTCCTCAGTGGCTATGCGGAGTCTACAGCAGAGCTGTGTGCTGTTCCGTACTTTTTGCATCTGCTGAAGTACTTCTTTGAGTATTCGTCGGACGAAGTGGCGAATGGCGCTGCTACGATGATACTAGACAGTCTGTGTCAGCTCCTCTTGTCCGCCGAGGAGTCGGCGATCCTTGGCGCATTAAGCGGCTGCCTTGCTGCTCTGCTGCGGCGCTGTCTTGCGGTACAGTCAGTGCAGGTGCGCGTTGCCGTTGCAACCATGGAGGCCGCCATGACTAGTGGCGCTGCTGTCGACGAAGGTGCCCTCCCCGGAGTCGTCAGTACCACCGCGCTCGTTGTGGACGCCCCTCGCGCGGCCTACCCCTTCTCCACCGTCATCGTCGCCTTTGTCCTTCGCACGCTTGATGACCGCCGCAATGAGGCATCGCTGATGGACATGGGTGATGCCCTCGTGGCCATCATGCAGAGGTCCCCCAGCTTCTCCGAGGCGGAGCTCATCCATGTCATCCACGCTACGGTGCGCCGGCTTTCTATGGTGCGCACGGACACTGTTGCGCAGCAGTTGCTGGCTCCTCTGGCCACCTTGATGGCGCTTCATCCTGCGGCTCTGCTGCGAACGCTGGCACAAGGAGGGTCGCTCGTGGAGACGATGAGCCGCTGGCTACCGCAAGTGGAGCACTTCTCGAATTTGCGCACCACCTTTGTCTCATGCGAGGGGCTGCTCAAGATGCTCTCATGCTTATCTCAGTCATCACCACCGATGCTGGCGTCAGAAGAAGCACAACAATTAGCGCAGCAGCCGGTGACGTGCCGCTGGCGGCTGCCTGAGGAACTCGCTGCAAGCGAGAAGGGTTCGCGTACGGCGCAGCGTAAAGGCGTCAAAAAAGGCTCAGTTGCAGCAACGCGTCGGGCCATATTGTCTTCGCTCACCTCCGGGGCGTCGGTAGAAACGTCGCTGCCATTGTACGCCGGGGTGCTTGTTGGCGTCGGCCGTGGTCTACTGACGTTGCTGGCGGCTCCTGTTTCTCTTCTTTGTCGCGCATGTCAAGCAGCTGGTGACACCACGACGCCAAGAATCGGGATTGATACGAGCACTTTCCCGTCGGACGAGGATGATGACAACAGCAACGAGCTTTTCCGCGAGGATATCGCCGACGGTGATCATGAGGAAGAGGATATGTGGGAAGAGGAGGTGGACAGCTCTGACGACGAGGCTCAAGGTGACGCTCGGCAGTCGGAGGCGCCGGACATCAATGGATACTCTCCCCATGAGAGGTCAGATCGACAATGGTTGTTGCGTCCAATTGGTGCACTGATGCTACCGTGGCTTCAGACGCATGGCAGTGAAGTGGCATCGTTTTTTACTGTGCAAGAGGTTCAAACACTGATGTCCTTCTTAACTTCCTGCGCAGAGATCGGTGCATGTGATTCTTCAGCGACCTGAGGATGGCCTACTCTGTTTCTGCTCACGCGGTGCTGGGGGAGGGGAAATGTGGTGAAGACAATAAGTCCCTCGGCACTTTCTCCTCCGTCCGCCTCTCCCACCTTTTTCTGCTGCGCTGTTTTAACGGGCGCTAACATTCACCGTTCGCATCGTCACATCTTCATCCCACTTTTCCTTTCGTTCTCTTACAGAACATCCACATTACGAGTATCCCCTTCGCTACCCAACGGTAAGTAGCGGCTAAGCTAAACAGGCGGCTGGAGAGTGTGAAACAACGAGAGAAAAAGAGGCTGCACCCCCCACCTCCAAAGACACTCACAGCGTATTTATGGAGGTGTGTGTGTGTGTGTGTGTGTGCAGCAAGAGAGGGGGTTTGGTGACTGTGTCTCTGTGCACAGTGGCGCCGTGCTTCCGCTATGGTGTACGTTATTCAGCGATGTCCATCAGGTAATTAGTGGATGCCGTACTTGCCATTTCCTTTCTGTGTACGCACCAGCATCCGACAGACTTCTGCGTTCTCTCATCCTCTTGTCTCCTTCCCACGCTCTTCCTTCGCTTATCTTGCTTGTCTGTACTTGTGAGTCCGCATCTATGAGCGTCTCTCCCCTTCTGTTCCCCCTTCCTCGTGGCCTGCAATTTTCTCTTGTGGGGGCTACACTCACCTCTTGCGGGGTGAGAGTTGCGGCAGAGCAGCGCAACCTCAGCACATTGGCTGTCACCTGTTTTTCTCTCCTGCCGTAGCCCTTTCTCCTCCATGTATCCTGCGCTTCCTCGCTGGTGCGATGTGAGCAACGGTGGCTGCGCCTCCGTATCATCAGATCAGCGCGTCACGTCGACTGATGCCCCTTCCTCTGCACAACGCAGTGGAGCAGCGGAGAACGGTGGGCACGTGAGCACACCAGCGTTGTCGAAAGCGGCTCCGCCGTCCGTGCAGGCCACCAAGACGTCGCGCAGTGGGCGTCTGTTTGTGAACCACAACGCACTGTTTCCTGCTCATTCCGGGGCTTTGGCACCTGTCTCCTCGACGGCCCCTTCCACCGCAGCAGCAGGAGGGTTACCGGGACCTTCAGTGCATTCACACATTGGCAACGGTAGTCAGCCCATTCGACTCGCGGCGAGGACTCGTGCTCACAATGCCAGTATCGCTGCTGCTCTTGCGAAAGACCAACTAGAAACGGCGTCCCCTCACTCCTTAATACCGTACCGGCCTGCATACGGCACTGACTACCGGGGTCTTGCTCGTGGCAGCACTATTCTAACACTAGCTGACGCACCCCGTGACTCTAGATCCCTTCTGTCGCTTGAAATCGAGGGCGTGCAGATGGGAGAGGAGGTGGCTGTGGACATGCCACCGGTGCGGCTGCGCAACAGCACTAGTTCCACCCCAAATGGCTCACACGATGCGGCGCAGTTGCAGCAGCTGCGACGCCAGCTGGAAAAGGTGACGGCGAACCTCAAGGCCATGACGAACGCGAATCGCCGACAGAAAAAGGAGTATCAACAGCAGCAGGCAGAGTGGCTGGTACTTTTTCACGAGTGTGAGGCTCGTCTGCATAACGTACAATTCAGCCAGGCTAGCCGAGAGCGACTCCTTTGTCACGAGCTCAGTGGCGCCATCAAGCAGCTTCTCAGCGAGGTTCAGGCTCAGTCGGCGAAAGAGCGCGCCGTTGAACAGGCACATGGGTGTGACAAGGCCGAGTGGGACACACAGCGCGTTGCGCTTCTGCGCGAACTGGAGGCTGCAAGAGCAGCGCTTGCCACTCAGCTCTCTGCCAACTCGGCCGATGTCCATAACGAAGAGGCTGACCTACTTCACGCCGAGCTGGAGACGCTGCGTCAGAGCTTTGCGAGTCAGCAGCGCAGTTTGGAGGAAAAGCTCAAGCAGACACAGTCTACCCTTCAGTTGACACAGTCAGAACTCAACCGGCACCTTCAAGAGAGGGACCAGCACAACTACTTGGTCGCCCAGTGCCGCCTTTTTATTAAGCAGGTGTGCCAGCCTGGGTTCAGCGTTGTGAAAGGGCCATCACTGGAGCCGGTGGAGAAGGATCGCCCTGAACCAACGGGGTTCGTGCTGGTTCCGTTGGTGGTGCTGCTGCACGGCTACGCGCTTCTGCCCGAAGGCGACAGACAGGCGATGATCGACTACTACGATGGAAGGGCGAAGTCTCTCAAGTAAATATATATTCAGGCAGCCGGCACTACGCCTCCTCCTCGACGCACGTCTCTGTCTGTCTGCCTGTTTTTCTGTGTCTGCTTCGGTATCCATGTACAAGAGCGCTTCCTTCGAGAAGCTGTCATCCCCGCAAACGAAGCCACGATCAACAACAAACAACAGTGAGGGACGAACTGCAAGCAGCAAGTGTGTACCACCGTGTGCATACACATGAGCGCTGGGTGCTGCGATGTGTGCTCTGCCTTGTGGAGGTACGCGTCGGCCTTTTTCCATTCTCACTTTTCTTCTCTACTCGAGGCGTTAGAGCCCACGCCATGCACTGTCATTCGGTTCAACTCGCTATTTTTTCGACTACCACCCCTCTCCGTTGTTCTCTCTCACATGCACATTCGTATACATCTATACTCGCACGCACGCCCTGCTGCTACTGCGGTTTGGATCACCGATGTACCGAGGATCGAGTACCGCTGCACCCTTCTCCTCCACCCCCAACCAAGACCGAACAAAAAAGGACTCCGGTTACTCTTCTCAGCGCTGCGCTCTTTCCCTTAACAAGCGCATAACCGCTCATCTTTTTATTCCTTCTCGCTCTTCGCACTAAAGTAACCGAAATCAATCAAGACCGACATATCGAGCATTTGACGAGGAAGATGTTCCGCTCTGCTGTGCGTCTTGCCGGCAAGGATGTGCGCTTCGGCGACAAGGCACGCCGCTCCATGCAGAAGGGCGTCACTCGCGCTGTTGCTGCAGTGGCGACGACGCTTGGGCCGAAGGGCCGCAACGTGATCATCGAGCAGGCCTATGGTGCGCCGAAGATCACGAAGGATGGTGTGACCGTTGCCAAGGCGATCGAGTTTAAGGACCCCTTCGAGAACATGGGTGCTCAGCTGGTACGCCAGGTGTGCAACAAGACAAACGATCTGGCTGGTGACGGCACCACAACCTCTGCGGTGCTTGTGGACAGCATCTTCAGCGAGGGCCTCAAGTCTATTTCACAGGGTACGAACCCGATCGACATGAAGCGCGGCATGGACCGTGCCGTGGATTACGTGCAAACGAGTCTACTGAAGCAGAGTCGCCCGATCAATGGAATCAACGATATTGTTCGTATTGCCACCATCTCGGCCAATGGCGATGAGGAGATCGGCAAGATGATTGGTCAGGCAATGGAGAAGGTCGGTCGCGACGGCGTCATCACGGCACAGGACGGCAAGACCATGGCCACTGAGCTGGAGGTTGTGGAGGGCATGAGCGTGGACCGTGGGTACGTGAGCCCGTACTTCGTGACGGATGCCAAGGCGCAGAAGGCTGAACTCGAGGATGCACTGGTGCTTATGAGCGCCAAGAAGATCCAGAACATTCACAGCCTACTTCCTGCTCTCAACCACGTCGTGCGCAGCGGCCGCCCCCTTCTGATCATCGCCGACGATGTGGAGAGCGAGGCGCTGACGACGCTGATCTTCAACAAGCTGCAGGGCAAGCTAAAGGTGTGCTGCGTCAAGGCTCCGGGCTTCGGTGACAACAAGACAGCCACTCTTCAAGATATGTCCATCTTCACTGGCGCACAGCTCGTTGGCGATGAGGGCACGGGACTCGAGTTGGATTCCGAGAACTTCGACCCTTCCATCCTCGGCTCTGTCAAGAAGGTGACAGTGACGAAGGACGACACGGTGCTGCTGAACGGCGGCGGCGATGCGGCGGCGGTGAAGGAGCGTGTTGACCTCCTCCGCGAACGCGTTGAGCAGGAGCCTGTTGAGTACAATAGGGAGAAGCTACAGGAGCGCCTGGCGAAGCTGAGCGGCGGCGTGGCCGTCATCAAGGTGGGCGGCGGGTCAGAGGTGGAGGTGAACGAGAAGAAGGACCGCGTCGTGGATGCCCTGTGCTCCACTCGCGCTGCAGTGCAGGAGGGTATTGTGGCCGGCGGTGGCACGGCTCTGCTGCGTGCCAGCAAGAAGCTGGAGACTCTCGCCAACGACTCTTCTCTCACACGCGATCAGCGCACGGGTGTGAACATCGTGCGCAATGCCATCCGCCTGCCGGCGATGAAGATTGCTGCGAACGCTGGCAAGGAGGGTGCGGTGGTTGTGGAGAAGGTGCTGGAGGCCGCTGAGGAGAGCACCGGCTACGATGCGCAGAACGACAAGTACGTGAACATGTTCGAGGCTGGCATCATCGACCCCACCCGCGTCGTGCGTGTGGCCATCAGTGATGCGACGTCTGTGGCGAGCCTGATGATGACGGCCGAGGCTGCTGTTGTTGAGGTGCCAAAGGAGTCTAAGAAGAATGGTAAGAGGGCTCCTGCGGCTGAGGTGGAGGAGGACGAGGAGCTGTTCGGCAGCTACTAGAAGCCGAGTTTGCCCGGAGTTGTGATCGCGGTGTGGCTGACTGCCACTTTTATTTACTCATCACTCTGACATCTCTCACCCCTTCGTTCGCTTTTCTTCGCATCCACGTCTGTGTGTGTGTGTGTTTGTGTGCTCGAAGGCACATTTTCTTTCCTTTTTCCTCACATTTTTTTTTTTTGCTTGTTTGGATTTACTGCGAATCACCACTCATGTCGTTGCGCCGCCACCAACTTTCCACCCTCTTCCCTCCTCCCTCTGCCATCCTATCTTCTTTGTCCCCCCCTCCCTCCCTCCCTCCGCTGCCGAATTCCGCCGTTGTGGGACGGGCAGGTGGGGGGGATGGGAGGGGAACCAGACGATGGCGGAGGGTGACGAAAATGAGGTGAGCAGAAGGAAGAGGAAGATGTTGCAGAGAAGATGCCTTTGTGGGTGACCCCTCTCTCCCTCTCCCCTTTCCTTTCTGTATGTTCCAGTGCATACGTGTGCGTGTGTGTGTGCATTCGCAACGTTTGTTCTCACTGATATTGCCGTGTCTTGTTCGTGTGTTGGTTAGCGTTTCGCGCGTTGGGTGCCGTTGCCGTGGCATATAACCTCTCGTCCCTCTGACTAGGTGACACAGATATGCACTGCCTGAAGATGTAACGGGGGTGGGGGGTGAGAGAGACAGTCTGCAAAGGATGTCCCTCCGCACGCCTGACATTCCTTTCTCGCCCCTCACCAGCTTCTCCCACCCAAGCTGGTCGCTCACTCTCTCCTCAGGACGCCCTAAAGCACAGTGCGGAGAAAGGAGGTGTAAGTATGATGGCGGGCGGCACTGATGAAGGGGCTGCTAAATTCATCTTTTTACATTGTCCCATAGCGCATTAACACCAAGAGCGAGAGAGTAGAACAGAGGGTGGGGTTGTGATTTATGCAGGCAAACCGACGCTGTGCTTGCGTGTGAAGAGGGAATGTGGATGCCGAGGGGGGCGATTGTGCAAGGAACGTAAAGCAAAAGGGGGAAAGGGGGGACGCTTAGGAAATATTCCCTTTTCCTCACTCTCCACCTCGACAAGCTGTTCTTCATGTTACTGTGTGGCTGCCTCGATCTTTCTTTTCACAGCAGGCGATACTTAACTGACAGAAATACAGAAAAAAACGCGATTTGCTTTTCTCCATGTCTCGCTAACCTATCCCTCCCCTCCCCTCCCCTCCCCACTCCACACCCTCTTAACTACCCCTAAAAGCGAAAGTTCAAGTATATGCGGGTACGGGTGGTGTGTACTTGACGTGGGGGCGTGTCAGTGGATGTTCGCGGAAAGTCGATGATGTGCACAAGGTAGCAACGCTAACGTATGGTAAAATGGGAAGCGCACATGCAAGGGCTCCAGCTTCTCACTCCCTGTACTGGCCCACGTTTGCCCTTTCCGTTTTGTGGGTTTCTCTGTTGTCCACCACTTTCCTGCTTGCTTGTGTGGAATCATTTCGAGTCGACGCATCCGTCACGAACGCTACTGCCGAAAGGGAAGGGGTATTTATGAGTTGACCGAAGAAAACAAAACATGGTGTCCATCACTCGATCTGCGCGAACTATGCTGCAGGCTTCCTTGTCGCACCACTTGCATGGGTTGCCAGGTACTCCTTAAAGAGGTGTGAGTGGCTACTGCTAGTAGGACGAGTTACACACACTGGAACGTGTAGCGCGTTGTGTTGCTGTGCGTCACCATATGCCATCCTTTGTGCCTGTTTGCTTTGCAAGACCTAGCAGAACAGCGAACGGCAGCACATGTCTCCTCTTCATCTCCTCTACGTCCTCTCTCTACTTTTCCAACGCCGCTCTCTCTCTCTCTCTCTTAATCGTCCTCCTCCTCCTTCGATCACACACACATACGCACACATACATCGTGCTCATTTCACCCTCCTTTCACCTTCAACCGCCCCCTCCTGCCCCCGCCCCCGCATCATCATGGTGCTCTCGCTCTTCATGTGCTCGAATGCAACGCCCTCGTCCACGCACAGATTCCTACGCCTCTCTAGCGAAAAGCAACGAAAACAACAACTAAAAGCCAAACATCATTTTACTCATTATCTATAAGCGGCCGTCCCCCCTCCTCCCTCTCTTTCTCCTCTCCCCTATCAACTCTGAATCTCCTCCGCCATTTCACGTGAAGGATTTTCAGGGGTTTTCTCTCGCACGTAGTCTATTCGGTGCCTGATACGGCGACAGCAAGACGAGAAAAACAACGAAGGAAGACCAAAAAAAAAGAAACGTAACGACATCTTCACCTCTTTACAGACCTGTGTATTTTTTTGCTTTGCTCTGTTTTGGCTCTTCGTGCTTTTAAAGGCTTCCCCCCTCGTTAGTCTTCCTGTGCACCCGATTCGCTTCCCCTCATCCCCTCTGAGCTCTACAAACCACCCACTCCCCACCAGAACACCTCGTCAAGATGTTCCGCTCTGCTGTGCGTCTTGCCGGCAAGGATGTGCGCTTCGGCGACAAGGCACGCCGCTCCATGCAGAAGGGCGTCACTCGCGCTGTTGCTGCAGTGGCGACGACGCTTGGGCCGAAGGGTCGCAACGTGATCATCGAGCAGGCCTATGGTGCGCCGAAGATCACGAAGGATGGTGTGACCGTTGCCAAGGCGATCGAGTTTAAGGACCCCTTCGAGAACATGGGTGCTCAGCTGGTACGCCAGGTGTGCAACAAGACAAACGATCTGGCTGGTGACGGCACCACAACCTCTGCGGTGCTTGTGGACAGCATCTTCAGCGAGGGCCTCAAGTCAATTTCACAGGGTACGAACCCGATCGACATGAAGCGCGGCATGGACCGTGCCGTGGATGTGATCCTGAAGAGTGTTGCCCAGCAGAGTCGCCCGATCAAGGGAGAGGAGGACATTGTGCAAGTGGCCACCATCTCGGCCAATGGCGATGAGGAGATCGGCAAGATGATTGGTCAGGCAATGGAGAAGGTCGGTCGCGATGGCGTCATCACGGCACAGGACGGCAAGACCATGGCCACTGAGCTGGAGGTTGTGGAGGGCATGAGCGTGGACCGTGGGTACGTGAGCCCGTACTTCGTGACGGATGCCAAGGCGCAGAAGGCTGAACTCGAGGATGCACTGGTGCTTATGAGCGCCAAGAAGATCCAGAACATTCACAGCCTACTTCCTGCTCTCAACCACGTCGTGCGCAGCGGCCGCCCCCTTCTGATCATCGCCGACGATGTGGAGAGCGAGGCGCTGACGACGCTGATCTTCAACAAGCTGCAGGGCAAGCTAAAGGTGTGCTGCGTCAAGGCTCCGGGCTTCGGTGACAACAAGACAGCCACTCTTCAAGATATGTCCATCTTCACTGGCGCACAGCTCGTTGGCGATGAGGGCACGGGACTCGAGTTGGATTCCGAGAACTTCGACCCTTCCATCCTCGGCTCTGTCAAGAAGGTGACAGTGACGAAGGACGACACGGTGCTGCTGAACGGCGGCGGCGATGCGGCGGCGGTGAAGGAGCGTGTTGACCTCCTCCGTGAGCTCATCTGTAACGAGACGAGTGACTACAACCGTGACAAGCTGAAGGAGCGCCTGGCGAAGCTGAGCGGCGGCGTGGCCGTCATCAAGGTGGGCGGCGGGTCAGAGGTGGAGGTGAACGAGAAGAAGGACCGAATTGAGGATGCCCTGTGCTCCACTCGCGCTGCAGTGCAGGAGGGTATTGTGGCCGGCGGTGGCACGGCTCTGCTGCGTGCCAGCAAGAAGCTGGAGACTCTCGTCAACGACTCTTCTCTCACACGCGATCAGCGCACGGGTGTGAACATCCTGCGCAATGCCATCCGCCTGCCGGCGATGAAGATTGCTGCGAACGCTGGCAAGGAGGGTGCGGTGGTTGTGGAGAAGGTGCTGGAGGCCGCTGAGGAGAGCACCGGCTACGATGCGCAGAACGACAAGTACGTGAACATGTTCGAGGCTGGCATCATCGACCCCACCCGCGTCGTGCGTGTGGCCATCAGTGATGCGACGTCTGTGGCGAGCCTGATGATGACGGCCGAGGCTGCTGTTGTTGAGCTGCCCAAAGAAGAGTCCGCTACCGCTCCGATGGGCGACATGGGCGGCATGGGTGGGATGGGTGGCATGGGCTTCTAATAACTGCGAGTATATCGTCCTACGCCCCGCTTCTGCTAAGCGTCTGTGTGTGTGTGCCGTGATTGTTGATGAGGGCTGTGTTTAGGTTGCTCTCTCTCTCTAGGCCAGCGTGAAGGTGCCCACGGTGTCCACAAGAGGAAAGGAACAGCTACGCTCTCACACGGATGGGTACACACAAACAGATTCACACTCGTGCGTCGTCTATGAGGTGGAGAAACGCAAAGATATCGTCCAGTGACGGGGAAAGACAGGAGCATGAGGAAAAAATAAGAGAGAAAAGGCAGCTTGAGGTAGGAAGGAACGACGAAATAAAAGGGCTGGAGGGGGGGAGGGGAAGAGCAGAGATTCACAGAAAGAGGCGACGCAGCGAATGCAAGAGAGGCTTTAGTGTCTCTGCAGAGGCATAGCACGTGGAAAGAGGCGACGCAGGGACCCATCGGCGCAACGCTGACATGGGCACGGTGATGGAGGGAGAGAGATGACTGGATCAGCAAGAGGGCGGTTTTGGTAGTTTCTGTGCTAGGAGCTACGTCTCTGTGCGTTCTCTTGCCCCTGCTGCCGCTTCTTTCCCTCTTACCAACTTCTCGTGTACCTTCCCTCATCCAAGCCCCTCAGATTCCCGCAGTTTTCTTTTTTCTCGCCATTGGGCGTCTTTCCCCCTTCTCTTGGCTACACATGTCCCTCTCCCTCGTTTTCTCACCATCACTTTTTGGGCACGAGGAACAGAGAAGAAACGAGTGGAAGTCGGGGGAAGGGGAGGGAAACTGGCGGCAGGGGAGGGGGACGATGGGCGGAGGGTAGTCAGCAAGGAGGGCAGGATAGTCGTAGAGTAGGGGTGAAAACGCTACTAGTACCCCTCCACTCAGCGAGTGCTTTAGCCACACTACTATCTTTTTTTCCTTTTCCTCGGTATTCGTCTGAGTTGCATACTGCCGCTGCTCAAAAGGGATTGCAGCTTTTCTAGTAAGCGAGCAACAAAAGAAGCGGCAACACACTTGTCGATACTCGGCCCCCACCCTCCCTCTCCCCCTCTCTGTGTGGGTCACGTCTTCGGCGCAGCTATGTAGTTTTTGTGCGTGTGCATTTCTTTATTTTTTTTTTTTAATTATTATTACTAGTCTCATTTGCTTCCCCTTTCACCAGTTTCCGTTTCTCTTCACACACCCACACACAAACTCACAGGCACAGACACATGCGTCAACGCTCTGCTCATCTCTCTCTGCGTACGCTCTCCCTCTTTGATTCGTCGTTTTCTTCTGCCGTGTCTCTCTTGTTGCGTGCCCATACGGGCTGTCTCTCGGTAAGAAGGGAGTGGGTGCCGCTGCCTGCGTTGTCATGAAACGGTACGAGGGAACGGGGGGGGTATGTCGTAGAAGGTAGTTGACGAGAGGGAGTCGGCGTGAGACTCACTAAAAAAAAAAAGAACGGCATACGATGCGTTCTCTTTAGCGTTCACCACGGCCTTCCTCCGGATCCCTTCTTTTCCATTCCAGCGTCTCCGATAACCTTTACTCGCATGGCATTGCGCGCGTGAAGCGCTTCGCGGGAAACATTGCTGCATACCTACCTACTCGCCTACCTACCCAAGACGCGCTTTCCGTGTCGCAGCGGGCAGCGGTTTCTGTCTTGAGAGCGGGAAGACAGTAGCTGTGGCGGCATTACACAGACCCCCCCACACACACACACACATATAGAGAACGATCCCTCCTCGGCTTTTTCTTTTTCTTTTCCGGCTCCTCTGTCACTCTATTTTCCCTCTTTTTTTTTATTGGGGATCGCGCCCCACATGGGGTACGTCTTCGCTGTCTTGTCACTTTTCTCTTTCTCCTTTGCTCTGTGTGCGACGTCTCTACTTGTACGGAGAACTGCGCACGGGCCTGTGCGCGTGTGCGCGTGTGTGTGTGCGTGTGTGTGTGTGTGTGTGCGTGCGTGTGTGCGTGCAGTTGTCAACACCGCCGGCGAGGACAAGTGGTAACTCTACACATACACCACCACCACCATCACCATCACCACAGCAACAACAGCAAGGTTAATGTCAGACAAAAAAAAAGAAGAGCAAGCACACGTATATGCACTCAACCACACACGCACACGAAGGGATGAGACACATGTTCCGCGATGCCAAACGAAGGAAAACGAAAACATAAAGAGCTGTACTGGATGCGCATGCCCGCTGGGCACCTGTACAAAACGGAGCCTTTGATGAGGTGCGTGCAGGACCCGCTCACTGGAGCCTCTGGTACGCGTGGAGCACCATCCTTCTTCCTCTCCTTCTCCTTTTCGTTGCCTTTGCTGTGCGCACGCTCACATGGGTCTCTCTTGTGTGCATGTGCCGGGTGCTTTGTGCTCGATCTGTTTTTTTTTTTCCTCCTCCCATTGGTTATGTTTTGTCAAGGCAGAGAGACAGAAAGAGAATGAAGTTAATTAATCGACAAACAAATCGAAGAAGAGAAAAAAAAGAACGGCCATTACACGCAACATTTCTGCAAGGCATATCTCAGTGTGCCCTGCAGACACACTGGAACGCGAGAAAAGCGAAGCCGAGAAGAGAGAGGCAGAGAGACGACCCCTTTCTTTTCTCTTCACTCATGTGTCGCAAAAGGCCTGCGGACAGAATCCATCAGCAAGCCAACAACACGTGTGCAACTGCAGTCAGCGTGCACCTGGATACGTGCGCGATGGCAAGTCATGCCGATGCTCATCGAAAATCTTTTTCTTGGGCATAACGGGCACCAGAAAACAAAACTTCTGGTTTCCATACACTGTATATAAAAGGACCTTTCTGCCTCCAACGAGCCGCAGTAAGGGTGCCCAGTATGCTCACCCTTCAGCAGTGCTGCTGCCCCTTCAACTACTATACACCCTCTGCTCCTGTTCGCCCACACCACTAAACGGGGCTCTTTTCTTTTTGATCACTGAACTAGCACAACGCCCTCCAACCCTTATGATGGCGAATTCGAGATAGCAATGGCTTATCATAGGGACAAACAAACGATATTGGTTGCGGCCCCACTACACTTCAAATGGGTGGTTGACTCGAAAGAGAAGCGGATTTTTCGTCCCCTTACTCATTTTTCTTCTTGCTTGTTTGCTATTGCGCTTTCGGCCCCCTCTCCTTCCTCAATTTTGCTCTTCCCTAACGTCTCCACGCACTCGTATCGTTCCTACAATCCGAAATAAGCGTATGAGAGGGGAGAACATAATTGACTGTCTGTCACACACACACACACACACACACACACGTACACCTATCCGAACGAGGTGGTCGCATGCCATAGAAACTCTACACTTGTGTTGCCACCGCAAGCGTACTACGCTTCTCTGCGCACCTCTTTTTTTCTAGTGTGTTGCCTGTTTCCATATTATCTTTCATCAAACATCCCTCCCCTTTCGCATCCTTGCTGTCTCTTCCCCCCCCCCCCTTTTTCCTCTCCCCTCCCCGATTTCGTGGCATCGTCACGCATTCACTCACCTTGCATAGACACTGGCCTTTGTATGCTTTTCTGTGTTGATCTTGTTGTTTGGCTCTCGTTCTTGTCTCCCTGACGTTACTTCTCTCTCCCTTCCATACACACACATACACGCCAGCACTCATTTTGGATTTCTCTCTCCTCCTTCGCCATGATTTTTGGGTCCCTGTGATACATACGTCGGCTTCAGTTTTTCCATACACAAACGCGCGCGCAGACACGCACAGAAATCAAAAGGACTGGGCGTTCGAGGGTGTACTGAGAGGACGAAGAAGGGAACGACGTAGGAGGGGGCTGGAGTGATCTGTTTCCATCGCCCTTGTTTTTTCTCGCTTAGTTTTTCATATCGCTTGGCTTTCTTCACTTCACAAGAGACAACGAAGCACCAAGCACAGAGAACCATGTCCTCTAGGAGCCCGCATCGTGGACGAGGCTCTGCAAGAAGTGGCACCTTCCTGTCTGTGGGCATGTCATCCTCGTCGCCATTGAGTCCCCGCGCATCGTCGTCGTCGCTCTCACGGCATGCGCATCACACGCGGCTCATCGCCTCACTCGCAGGTTCCACCGCCGGACCGACGGCGCCGATGATCGGGACAGCGGAGCTGTGCACCACCGGTGCATCTCCGTCACCCATAGACGTTTCGCGCCCATCCACATCCGTAGAGGGAATGTCGTCTCTTACTGCGCTCACCGCGAGCTCTCGCCAAAGCCCAACTTGGATCCCAACTCGCCTCACGTCATCCTACTGTGTATTGAGTGCGGCCGGGCTGCAGGAGGACTTCTACACAAGCTGTCTGTCCTGGGGGACCAATCAGATGGCGCTGGCACTGCAGGAGGATCTCGTGCTGTTTCATCCGAGCCACCCACGGCAGGCGTCGTCGACGGCACGCATCTCGAACCCCCCTGCACCCGGGGAAGTTGGCAACAGTACCGGCACAACATCCTCTGGCGCCTTCTCGGGTCCGCGACGGGCGACGGCGGTTGCGATGACCCGCTGCCGGGAGACGTCCTGTTTCCTGGGCATGTCAAACGGTGCCGTGGAGATGTATGAGGGACGCGGGGATGGCACATTGCACTGCACTGTTGCCTTCGCCATGCCACCGCCGCCGACGGACTACCTGAGCTCGCTCGTACTCGGCCGTGGCGATTGTGGTGGAGTTACCTCAGCAACCTCATCAGCTTCTCGCGCGGCACGTGCGCTTGACCTTCTCAGCTCTTCTGTTTCGTCCATCAGCTGCGTGGGCACCAGCAGTCGCCATCCTTGGCTGGGGTCTGCCACCACTGCTGCCCGCGGATTGATCACCCTTGATGCAAGGCAGGTGCAGCCTGCCATTCGCTTTGGCACGGACGCCGAGCTTAGCCAAGACGAGCGCGCACCGAGAACATCCCCATTGTCTGCACCTGCCTCGTCGGCTGTTAGTGGCGAGCCCAGCAAGCTGCAGCGCGCCGCCACATTTCTACGGCAGCACGATCGACTGTGCAGCGTGTCGTGGAACGCGACGGGCTCGCTGGTAGCGACTGGCAGTGGAAGTGGCATTGTAAAGGTGTGGTCCCTGAGCGCACCGCAGCGCCCCTTGCATACCTTTATCGTCGATCAGGACTGCTCTGTGAAGGCCCTGTGTTTCCACCCTGGAAGTCCCTATGTGCTGCTAGTGGGGGCCTCCGCTGGCGTGGCGGGGCTGCGCACGTACGACTTGTCCGGCGCCGAGCCCATTTTGACCTCCGCTGGCGCCACGGCAGCTCCTGTAACACAGGCGTTGTACGATCCCGAGGGCCATTACGCAGTGACCGGGGCTGGCGTTCCTTTGTTGCCCGCTCCGCTCTCGTTATCACCACCGGCCTACCCAGCGCTGGCCGCTCACGCAGAGCTTGGTGCGGCTAGCGGAGGTGATGGCAGCGGCTTTCATGAGTACGGCACTGGTTGGCACCGTTCCCCATCAACTCGCCTCAGCGTAGCCAACAGCAGCAGTGTCATTGGTGCATCTGGCGGCTCCACTCTCTGGCACGGCTCGTGGAACGAGACGGAGGTGTTAGCCGCTTCTCCGAGCGCGACTCTTGACCCGACCGCCGGGTTTGCTGGCACCGCTGCCAGTGCAAACAGCAGTAGCTCAGCGGTAGCGCACAGCGCTCCACCAAATGCGCTTGTGGTGTGGCGCTGCGGTATCAGGCGCCGCGAGAATTACCTCCGAGAGGCTCTTCTCCAGCGCCGCAACTCGCGAGGCGACAGCAAAGGCGGCCGAGACGACTTTATTCGGCACAGTGACGACGCGGATGATGACTGCGGTACCGAGGATGAAGACGTAAGCGACGTCGAAAGTGATGACATTGCCCAAGTGGACCGTCGCGTCCGAGATGATTTGTGGGATTCTACCGCTATCACCGGCCGCGGGCACAGCAACGCTATCGGCTATCCGAGGTCGGAGTGGATGCCAATGTACGCCCTCCCTGGTCATCGTGCACGGCCGCTGCTTATCTGCTCCCCCTTCCCGCAGTCGCCGTTTGCCGGCTGCTACGCGTCCATTGCAGGCGGCGAGGATGGCACGATCCGTTTTTGGCGATTCTTCGAGACCACGTCGGATGCCACGCACTTGCAGCACCGTCGCCAAGCCCAGCAGCAGTCAGCGACGACTCAGGAGGACATGGATTTGCTCGCCACCCCAGTGCTGCGGTGAGGGGAAGAAAAAGACGTGCCTCTTTCATGTGAGTTTTGGGCACGCGACGGGTGGGTGGGTGGGTGAGTACTGATTGTGAAGGATGCTCTTGTCTGTTCACCTTGTAGCGCATCCCTCGTGCCTTGTCGTTGAGAGGATCAACGTGGTGAGGTGTGCTCTTGGGTGCGTGTAAAGCACCACTGGTCGAGGTTCGAGGTTGTTACTTAAAAGAAGAAGAAAAAAACGCGGTAAAAGAATTTTTAAATAAGGATCGGACTAGGCGGATCAGGGGTATGATTCACGCGCTCATGAAGCAGAATCGTGCATCAGAGACGAAGGCAGCGCTGGGATTGTGTGCGGGGCTATGTGGGCACAAATGCACGGGACTGGAACCTTCTCTCCTCCGCTCCCCTCCCTTTATGTCGTTGTGCAATATAATCAATGTGTGGTGAAGTGGTAAAGTCCTGTCGCCCTCCAAAGCACCATCGACCCCCCCTCCCCCTTGCATTTTTTTTACCTGTCTCTCTCTCTCTCTCTGCAGTGGTGGCCACCATTCCTCGTCTTCTTCCGCTGTTTCCTTTTCATCTGATAAGCCGAAGAAGACGGAACGGCGCTATCTGTGCGAGTTGTTACCTCCTCTTTTCAGTCGCGCTGAGCTTTACAGATGAAACTGTGAAGAGAGCAAACACGCTTGTCTTGTTGCTCCCTTTCCTCGAAGAGAAGGCACATTTAAACTTTGGAGAGTATACAGTACGCTCGAGACAGCCGCATATGTCCATAACTTCTTCGCCTCTTGGGGTCCAATACTGTACGCTACTTTCCCATCGCTTCATCCAGCGTCGTTTCATTCTCGTTTACAGTGCAGCCTGCATCTTCCTCTGAGCTGCGTTCTAGTCAACGTGTTGCCATGCGACTTCCCCTGTTCCGAGCTTGTTAGGAAGCGAGCGTACCAACAACTCACTTTGCCCGGTGGTTTTGAGAGGATCACTCCCCTCACGAGGACAGCGTGACACGGGCCCTCCGCCACTAAGTACGGGCACACTTGCGACAGCGCAAGAAGGCTTCACGGCATGTCTTGCGAGCAGCGTGATCTCTGTGTGTGTTCTCTCCCACAAAAGCCATGTTGAAGTTCAGCTCGATCAGAACCCCGGCGATGTTACTCCCGTCGCCGCTATTGGAGCGAGGTCTGGTCCTGGCCAAAACGACTGCTTGACGGAAAAATGAGACCTACAGGCGTGGCAAAGACGCGGCGAAATTTGTTCTTCCCAAGTTACGGAGGAATGCTGACGAAGCGTTCGCGACTAGCAGAGACTGCCAGTGATCCACACGCTCTCCCCTCCAGTCGCGCGACACTGTTGACAACGCTGCCTTTTTTACCTTTTTCTTCGGCATTTCTCTCTTATGGCGCTACTGGCGCCGTTCTGCTGTCTCCTGCGCTCTCTCATTTCTGTGCTCTCCTCAGTCTCCGTGAGCTTCCTGCATATGCTCTTTAAGCTGTTGGCCTAACGCGTACTAGAGTGATGATCCCTCTCCCTTTCGCTTTCACGTTGAGCGGCTCGTTTTCTCTTCACATATCAAGCATTTCTGGTCACATTCTCTGCTCAGCCCTCTCAACCTCCACCCTTTACTCACCTACACCACCTCTCTTTCTCTATCTTTCCGGGATTCCACAACACAACTCTTCAACGATGCAACGTACTTCCCATCCCGCACGAGCACCAAGTCTATCTCAAGGCAAGCAACCCAGGTCAGCAAGATTAGCGGCAGCAGAACGTGACGGCGACCTGTATGATGGGTGACTCTCTGACTGAGTTACTGTCTGTGTGTGTATCTATGTAAGTACTTGAGGACGTCCTTCCTCCTTGAAGCATTTTATTCTACTTACTGTTTTTTTTTTTTGCTTTCCACTGGCACTTGGCTTATTCCACATTTTTGGGGGGATGCGCGCCCCCTCCTTCGCATATAGCGCATCTGTTAGCAAACGACTTTTCACCTAGACACACACACACACAACTCACCTGCAGCTTTTTTTGGCACGAGAGATGAAGTTCATGAACGTGGCGCTGGCCGCAGAGACGGTAGTCATCATCATCGTCATCCTCGTGGTGCCCTACACGGAGATCGACTGGCGCGCGTACATGGAAGAGGTGGAGGGGTTCCTTAATGGTGAATTGGACTACCGCAACCTGAAGGGCGGCACTGGGCCGCTGGTCTACCCGGGCGGCTTCATTTGGGTGCACGCGGTCCTCTACTATTTAACCAAAAAGGGTGAAGCCATCGAGTTGGCTCAGTTGATCTACGCTAGCGTCTACCTCGTGACACTGGCAATGGTTTTGCGCCTCTACAGCCATTCTGGGCACACGTGGAGGGTCATTATACCACTCTTCATCTCGAAGCGCATTCGCAGCCTCTATGTGCTGCGGCTGTTCAACGACTGCTGGGCCATGCTGTTCTTGTTCGCTGCCGTCACCTTCATCGCTGGCCGCCCCAGCGGCGCTGGCAAGCGCTCGCGCCAGTGGCTCATTGGATCCATCTGCTTTACCATCGCCGTGTCAATCAAGATGAACGTGCTCCTCTTCGCGCCAGGCATGCTTTACGTAATGCTCCGCACGCTCCCCCTCAGGCGAGTTGCGTGGTACCTTTTTATCTGCGCGGTGTGGCAAGTAGTCGCAGGCATACCTTTTGTCGCCCACAACTATAAGGCGTACCTATCGAAGAGCTTCGAGCTTGATCGCGTCTTCATGCACCGGTGGTCGCTAAACTACCAATTCCTTGATGCCGAGCTTTTTACAAAGCCTGGATTTGGTCAGGCGCTGCTCGCGATGACGGCTGCGACGTGGGTTCTGCTGTGGCGCATGCGCTGGGCCCCACGCACGTACTTGACGGATGCAGAGGCACGTGTGTTGCATCCAGCAATCGCCGATACTCGTCGGCAGAACACCTCCTCACTCCTCCACGCTGTTGAAGACGAAGAGATGATGGACGACGCGGCGCAAGAGCAGGCGGTGTACGCGTCCACACTACTCACCTTTTTTGAGGCGAACCTCGTCGGCGTTATATTTGCCCGCACCATCCACTACCAGTTCTACACGTGGTTCTTCTACACTGTCCCCTTTGTCCTCGCCTACACGACATACCCATGGCCGCTGCGGATCGTGAGTTGTGCCCTCATCTCTCAGGGGTTCGAGTCCTTCCCACCGACGCCGAGAACGTCGGTGATGTTACAGAGTGGCTTTGCCTTAACTCTGTTTGCGTTTATCTTTTGGGGTCGTGACACTCCTCACGCTGCCACACCGAGAGAGGCATATCGGACCAAGAGGCGGGGAGCCGAAGCTGCAGCAAACACCGGTGGCGGGCGGTCACGCACCAGGCAAAAAGAGACAGCGTGAAGAGGAGGGACGTCACATCGGAAGCCGCCGCCCACCCCATTGAGTCGACCCTGGCAACCGATGCCGTTGCCTCTGCGAAACGCTCATCGCGAAGTAGATTGACCTCACCTCTTGTATCGCAGGCTACCCCAAAGCCGCTTCACGAGCAGACAGCGAGCAAATGCATACCTGCCCACAAGAAGGTCAAGTGGTGATCACCATACGCCATCAGACCAGTTCTCTGCGCGACGTTCGAGTCACTTCCTCTTCCTCCACCTGAAGCGTTGGCTTCGAGTAGACGTTTGCTGCAGTGGGTTTTTGGTCATCATCTCGCTGTGCTGTTTTTCTGCCGTCAGCGCTCTCTCCCTCACACACGTTTACCACTCAGGGCGCAGTAAAATCTGAGTACGCGCTCGAACGTCTCATGGAGAGATGCCTGTGTGTGCGGCGCCAGTGCGTGATCATGCGTCCATCAATCCCCCCTTTCATTTCACACGCAGTGCGGCTCCTCACCTCACTTGTTACCTGTGGCTTCTCTCTGATGGAGAGGAACTACAACAGATGCTGGAGAGTATCGCATTCTTTAACGTGTCATTGGGCCACGAGCAGGCCACCAAACGTACACGCACACACACCGTCACAGCGCACCTACGCCTCTGTTGCACTGTGGCTGGGCCCTGGCCGCCTGGGACGAGCCGCCCTGCCGACGAATCGGGCCGTGCGCCTTGACGGACTCGTTCCCGTCCTTCCCCATCCCCCTTTCACATACGTGCAGCGTGATTGGCGCCAGACGGACTCGGATGGACTGCACGCCGCGATCCAAGCGGGCCCTCTCCAGGGCTCTGCTCGAGAACGGGGGCAGTGGCGCCTGTCGTGCGGGTAACATGGAAGTAGGCCGGGCACATGCCGGATGAGCTCAAGGAGTAATGTGGTCAGCCTCGGGTCAGGGGCCCTCTAAGAGTCTGTAGCCTGCCTGCGTGCTGTGTTTCACCCCCCGTCGCTCCAAGCCGCAGCATCGCATAATGTGATGTGGCAACTCCTCACATGGGAGTCTGGGGGACTCGATGGTGTCATTCGGGATGGTCTCGTCATGCTTCCGGCATCCGTGCCGCATCGGCGCACCTGTTCGGATGTGGGAGGTGCCGCACATTTCGCGCATGCGCACATTGAAGCTGATCAGTGTGGGTCTCCTCGCGCCTCTTCTGTCCATCACTCTTGCCCCTTCTCACCTGCGGATCGCCTGCCTGGATGCGATACACCATGTCAGCTGTGCTCGACAGCGCGTGTACACAGTGCTCACGTCCTGGAAACGTGGAGTCTGCTTCTTGGCGACGTTGTGGTCGGGGGAAGAGGATTCACTGTCCACGGCTTCCGTTCCTGTCGATCCCACTGGAGGTGTGTCTGGATGGCCTGCCCGCATGTGCCATGACAGGTAGGTTGTTGCCATGCGCCTGTGACAGCACGGGCACACGACTTTCTCCTGAGTCCGCACACCTTTGGCAGACGTGGGTGCGCCGTATGTGTGTTGAATAGTCGACACAAGTTGTAGTGAGCTGGTGCAAACATGAGCATGCTGGCAGGTCTCTCCAGCACAGGGCGAGCCTAAGTCTGTCGGCCGACACCACGAGTGGATACTGCACGGTGAGGTGGGCCGGAGTCATAGGGAATGCTGGAGACAAAAAGGAACGTGATGATTGGGTATACAAGTTGTATGGAGGTACGCGCCTACACGTGCATTATGTACACATCTACGTGTAGTGCCCCTCCACAGTATTAGCTCCAGATCACGCACACTCATCTTCTCCCCTTGAGCTCATATTCTGACAGTCCCTTCTAAGATGCGTTGGAGACGCGTGCCTCCCCCTCCCCCGGACCTCTCACAGGGTGCACGAACCGAACGACTAGAGGGAAGAGAAGTCGTGCGCAAAACTGAACAGAGAAAAAAGAAAAGGATGAAACAGGAGAACGAGTGATCTGTTCCAGCCAATCGCTGGTCATGGTGGCGCAGCGCTCGTACCTTTTGAATATTCGCGCTTACGCAGTGCTTATTTTTTTTTTCCGCCAACATAGAATGCTCACTTTTCCACGGCTGTATTTACTCTAGTTTCCCCCCTCTCCTCGCACCCTCTCCTCGCACCCTCCCTCTTTCCTTTTCTCACTCGCCGTCGCCCACAGCCACTACAAGGAAAGTACCACGAACACTCATCAACAGACATAGTACTCTTTTCCTCTTTTTGCTTTATTTTGCACTCCGTGCACACCGCCATTATCTGCCAGCGACTGTCACCGCGGCTTTATCATTTTGTATCACTCCCCTCGCCTTCTCTCTGGACCTATAGTTTTGACCCTTCCATTCCTCAGTCTTTCCTCGATCTACCAAAGGGTAGTCCTTCGCTATCTTACTCCTTACGCGGCGCCTTCCCTTCCCTGCCGTCCCCACTCAGGCACACCAAGAGGAGCCCTCTCAAATATCTGAACATAGCCAAGGCGCCTCGGCACAGTCTACTGTCTTTTGCTCTCTCCCCTCGACGACTCCAGCTCACGTCATCGAGGCTGCAGGAGCAGACGAGGGCGAGCGAGAAAAGAGGGAGCACACTTCCTTTTCTTTCTCCACCAGACGCCTCTGCTACCACAGAGCATTTCCTCTAGCACCGGCGTCTTGCCTTGTCTGTGTGGCTGCAGTCGCTCTGTTGCAACGAAGTCGTCGTGTTTCCCCCCCCCCCCTCCCCCCTCTCCGTTCTGCTTTCCTTCGTGGTGCATAACTCGCGACTACGCGAAGGGGTAAGTTTTGTGCGCACCCACACATATTTCATGCGCACGTATACGTCTAAGTTCGCTACAATACGTTTCCTGTTTGGTGTGCGTTTTCGTTTTGAATTTTGTTTGCTACCTCTTCGGTCCTTCCTCTTGCGCACCTCCTAGTGATTCCCGCTTCCCCCTCCCCTACATCAACACACCAGCACACCGTATTTCCCCTGCTTGTTTCGTTGCCGTCGCTGTCTTCTTCCGAAGTCCGCTCCTTTCCTTGTTTGGTGCATCGGCCCATACACACATCGACATACACGCGTACTCTTACGAAACACACGCCTGCTGGCATCTCTGTTCTCTTCCCCCCCCCCTCCTTCCCTCCCTACCTCCCTTCGCTGCTGTTTATTGTTTTGCACCCCCTCTTCCGCTCTCTTCACACCACCCTCTCTCTGCAGCTTTCACCTTTTTGCTCTCCGTCCTTCCCACTCACCTGCTCACTCCTGTGGATAGTTGTCCTTCATTCTTTTAGGTGTGTGTCCTTGACTGTGGCTGATCTTGTGCGTTTCGTTCTCCAGAGCTGCCTTCCTTGTTTTCGTGTATGCTCTAGACTGTAGAGGCAATCGAAAAGCTGCTGCAAGCGCAACCTGTGCGCGTCAAGATAACCGAGCTGCTCTCGTTGTGTCATCAAGCTGATTTTCTTCTTTCCCTTTCTTCCTGTTTGTTTTGCTGGTGTGCTTCGTCATCTTGGCTCTTGGATCTGTGGTTTGTCGCGCGCACACGCTTGCGTCCTTTGCGTCCGTGTCACTTAGCCATCATTTTATCGTTTCCTTGTGGTGGTTGTCTCGTCTTGCATGTGACTGCATCGACCTCGTTTCGCTTGTTGGGATTTTCCGTCGTTGTGTCGCACTAGTGCGTGAGGAAGGGAACTCGTCACGTGAGGGTCTTGCCAGCGTCGACGCGTGAAGCGCATCTGCACACGCTCGCACTCCAGCGCAACTTCGCTCATACACAGGGGATCCGATACGCATATTGCGTCCGACCAGAACTCCGGTCGGTTCTTTCATATATATATATTTCTTATCATTTTAAGCGTTTGTGCTTTACACCATCTATTGGGCTCAGTTCCCCTCTCCCTCTGCCTCTGCCTCACTCTTTCAACTGTGGCCGCGCTATCATGCCAAAGTTTTCTCTGTTTGGCAAGAAGGAAAAGAAGACAAAGACTAACGAGGTGGTCAGAGACGAGGGCAGCAGCGTGGCCTCCTCGACGGCGACCAGAGCGGACTCTAACAACTCATGCAAGTCGGCGAAAAAGCACAGAAAAGGGATAACTGCGCTTCACGATGCGGCAAGCGGATCTACGCCTTCAGGTCTAACCGCGTCACCCACCGGCGCCTCTGGTCCTACCGTCGAACCACCACAATCGTTGTCGTCCTCAAGCAGTTGGAAATCCTGCTCTGGAAGTGCTACGCAGCCATTGCCGCCGCCGCCATCGACTCATCTGACCGACTTGTGTGGTCCTCGGCCGAGTGTAGCCCATCTCAAACTCCAGCGCTCCACGCTCGATGATGTCCTCATCTCTACCCAGCGCGGCGTAGATCTGTTTCCGCGCGAGATGTCGGACCTAACAATCCCGCAGCTGACCGAAGTGTTTCAGGTCTTTCAGACCTTCCTCGATAGATGCGCGAGCACGGTGGTGAGGCAGCAGTCTGTGTTACAGCTGCATGCAATTCTCCCCGAGATCGCCGCTGTCGACACCACGATGACTACTGAGTCGATTAAGGCGCAAGGCTTTCACCCGACCTTCGCAATTGAACCTATGCTGAACCACCTGCTAGAGCAGCCGGCGCCTCTGCGCGCGCGCCTCTGTCTCGCCATCTACCGCTTCTGCCGAGAGCTAAACGAGGAGCTGGAAGATGACCTGCTCTCTAAGGAAACGGGGTTCTTCGGCAGCCTGCAATCCATGAACCCGAACCTGCACCCCACCGCTGGCAGTGACTACGGAAACTCTGAAGATCTATGCCACACCTCTTCCTGTTCTGGTGATTTCGTGGCGAGCCAGACTGCGAAGATGGAGCGCTGTCCCAACATTGATCTCCCGAAGATCTACAACCTTCTCCTACACAAGGATGGTTACCTACCGAGCGCCGAAGAGCTCAACGAAATCTTTCTGCGAGCGCAAGAGTTGCTGCGAGCCGAACCAAATGTGTTGATGGTAGCGATGCCGGCCGTCCTCGTCGGGGACTTGCATGGACAGATACGCGATTTGCTGCAAAATGTTCTGGCTCTCGGGGGCCCACTCGTCTCGAGTGAGGCTCTGGCACTGGCGTCCCCTAAATCCTCTGTGACCAAGTCGAAGACGACGACCTCCCCGAAGAGTGGCAGTGGTGGTGCAGCGAAGACCTTCAGTAGGGCCCCGAAAAGTAATGAGAGCCACCCTGCGCAGCCGCAGAACTACGTGTTCTTAGGTGACTATGTTGACCGTGGGCCGAACAGCTTGTGTGTGATTGCGCTGCTCTTCACCGCCAAGCTCTTGTCGCCGAACACCGTATTCATGCTGCGCGGCAACCACGAGTGCTCGAACACAAATCGCCTCTACGGCTTCCTCGACGAATGTCACCGCCTCTACCCCATTGTGAACAACAAGGTCACCACGCTTCGCATGGACGCTACACAGTCGCCGTCCCCAGGGGGCGCCGACGGTGCGACAGCACATCGAGGCGGCAACGGCAGTAACGACCCCTCGAACACGATGAATGTAAGCAGCAGCGTCGAGCCAACCGCTGCCGTGCCGAACATGCGCGCCTTCTCCGCCGGCAGTTCGTGCCCTGATGACATGGGGTGGGACATGAAGGATCACCCGTTGTGGCTTGTCGCGAATGACGCGCTTCGTTCACTTCCTCTCTGCGCCGCGCTTTGCGAGGAGGTGGAGGTGGACGACCAGGCGCCTCTGCCACCCACCACTGCCACCACCGAGTCGAGCGTCAAACACTCGATTGCGGTTGACAGCCCCGAGAACCCTGGAACAACTTCGAGCGCGAAAGAGCTAACCGCAACGAAGGCCTCAAAAAGTAGTGGCAGCAGCAGTGCAAACACCAGTTTCGTGGAGTCCTTAAAGTCGAAGAAGGTCGAAGCGGGTAAGTCGACTGCCGTCGCAGGCGGCAATGCACGCGCCACTAAGGACAAGGCAACCAATGCTTCCAGCGAATCGTTGTCATCGTTCCCGAAACGCGCCAGCACGTCCTTCACGAAACCGAAGAAGACACGGCAGGTCGTGCGCATATGCGCAATGCATGGTGGTCTGTCTCCCTTCATTGACGATAGCTTCGACGGCATCATTGCCATTAACCGATTCTGCAACATCGAGCATGGTGCGCTGGTCGACCTCACGTGGTCGGATCCATTATCTAGTGAAACAACCCGTGGTGCGACGACGGTGACCTTCGATTCTAACTCGAGCCAGGTACCTTTGAGCAAGTTTCAGTCTACCTGCACCTTCAATGGAACCCCCGTTGGTTTCACCGGCAATCCGCGTGGCACAGGGCACATCTTCGGCGAGGATGTCACGATAAACTTCATCAACACAAACCACCTGTACTTCATTGTGCGCGCACACCAGTGCGTGCAGGAAGGCTTTCAGTGGACGCATAAGGGCCGCCTGCTGACGGTCTTCTCGGCCCCCAACTACTGCGGTATGCGCAACAAAGGTGCCATCCTCCTACTAGACAAGAATGGCGCCCCTACACTGAAACAGTACGAATGCGAGAAGATCGAAGAGAGTCCGCACATGACTACCGCCGACGCACCGCAGCCGCCGAAGCTGTTCTTGTAGGAGGGCGCACTCCGTGTCCCTTACCGGTGTTGCGGTGCCATGTGGGGACAATGTGGTTCGGCTGTTCTTTCTTTTACCCCTGTTCTGGCGAATACTAGTTGACTAGGCGTGGTCCTTTCACTCGTCTCGCTGCTGTCCTTTGCATGTATGCATGCGCGCAGTTGTACGACTGTTTGGTAGACGACTGCTTGTTCGTGCCTTTCTGGGCTTTCTCGGATGCTATCCCCCGGTGATGCTTCATCTCTCTCCCATGTACCCAACGAGAGATCTTAGTGATCATATTCACTTTTTCTTTTTCCTTTTGCTGTTGCCTCCTCCCCCTCTTTCCCTTTCTCTTCCCGTTTTCTCGCCTGACGGAGAAGATGTGAGGGAGCGGGGGAGGGGTGAAGATCGTTCGGTTGCGTGAGCTCGTCTTGTTTCTGCCAGGGTTGTAGTGCTCTTATATATGCTTTCTTCGTCCGCATACGCGTACGTGGGCCCACCGCTGGCCTTGATCATGCCGCATGTATGAGCACGTAAAGGCGAAGGCACACACACACACACACACACACACGTGTCGGCATGGATGGGGCTCCCATGGATTCACAGGCAGAGGCCTCTCCCTTGTTGATGGTGGTGCGGTGAATATGGACGTGCGTGTGCCTGTCGTCTGCTTGTTTTCGTCACTGCCTCTTTACTCTTTCGTATCTTCTTCTGCCTTGCATCGCACCTCACTTTGGTTTGTTTTCTCTGTTGGCACAACCCATACACGCATACTCACGAGCACCTAGGCCGGCATGCTGTAGCGCTTCACCCTGTTCTTCATTTTTTCGTTTTCTTGGCACCTCCCCGTCTCCCGCACGCTGACACAAGCCGTGACAATGCAAAGTCCGGCGCCCTTGAGAGTTTTCAGTTTTCAAGGATGCCCGGCACACAATCGGCCGCTCCGTTCACGTCGGCGTCGACGTCGTCACTGTGGCTGCCGACGGCGCCTCAGCAGCTGGTTGAGCGCGGGCCGCATGATACACTTGTTCGGCATTCCCCTTACGGTCCTTCACGGAACACCACCTACGGGTGGGGCAATCTGTTCCAGCCCCCCATGACCGCCACCATTCCTGACCACCCGCGCATTCACATTGGAATCAGCTCGCTGAACGGTGTGCCAACTGTCAGTCAATCAGACAGGTCGATGCGCAGCCTGCTGGTTCAGTACCGTAGGAAGTTCAACTGCTTGGAGCACTGCTACCCATACCATAGAGTAGGAGACGCGGAGACATGGAAGACGTGGGCAGACATGGTGAAGGACAGCAATCTTGCCCACAGTGGCCGCATCAAGGCAAGCGAAACGGGGCATTGGAACCTCCGCCACACTTCAGTTGAAGGCGCCGTTACTGCCGGCATCGCCGCTGCAGAAGCGCCGCCGTTGCGCTCTTTCCGCGTCAATCCAAGCCGCTTCTCGTACACCATCAAGGCGAACAACCTCCTTACTCACGTCAAGCAACTGCAGATGGATGACGCAGAGGTGCTGAGTCATGTGCAGGTATTTTTCCGAGAGTTATGTCCGCTGCTGGAGCCGTTTTTAGGCCCTGTCCTGCTGCAGCTACCGCCGTCCTTTGGGTACTCCGTGTCTAACATGCAGCGATTCACTAGGCTGCATCAGCTGCTCTCTCAAGAAGAGGTTCTGTTGCAAGAGACAACGCTGCGGCCGTCCAAGGATGCGTCGTCTTCAGACACCTCCTCGACGCCAGCACCTTCCACATGTACGCTGCGGAGGCAGCGACGCCTCCGCGTCGCTGTGGAGTTCCGAAACCGCTCGTGGTACCGCGAGGAGACGTTCGCCCTTCTGCGCTCCTTTCGCTGGGCACTTGTGGTGGCGCATCACCACGACGACCCGACGTACTCGCATGTAGTGGATACCGGTGCGGGATTTCTCTACGTCCGCCTACATGGGCCGCTGGGGCGCAACGTGGGCGACTACGGTCCTTTGGCGATGCGAATGTGGGCAGAGAAGATGCTGCAGTACCTTCATCCAGCAGGGTTCCCTGCTGGCGGTGGCACGACGAGTGCAACACCAGACGAAACGGCGCGTGAAGTGTTTGTGTTCCTGAACAACAGCGACTCCAATGTAGGCGGCACGACAAGTTCTGTTGTGGATGCAACATGTCTTGCTGAGCAGATGCGACGTCTGCTTCAGTGCGCATCCTCGTCAACACCTCCCGTCAAAACTGTGGCTGCTCCACCAGCCTCGCGTGTGGGTGCCAGGCAGCCACCAGTCATGGTGTGCGTCGAGGCGGGAGCTTCGTTTACGGAGACAAAAGACAACCACCGCACCTCGCTCACTCAAGACGTGCAGAGCGAGGCGGACACTTCACCATCTAAGCGACAACGCACTGAGCCGCGAAGCAGCGGTGCGTGCGACGACGCGATTGTGATCGATTAGCACTGCCGTGAAAAAAGCCAAGTGAGGCTCGTCACTGCACTGCTGCAGCACTGGTAGTGAGAGTAGAGTTCAAAACTTTCCCCAACACCCACCATAACAGCTCTGCCTCCTGGCCCATTTCTCTTGGTATCGTTCTCGATCGTGTACGTGTGCGTCCCCTTTTTTTGTTTCCCGCTTCACTGTTGCGATTCAACAGACGCACAGTGCGACATCCACGCACGCTCACACCCGGCGAACAAACATGCAAGGCAGTGAGGCGTTATGGAAGTGCAGCGCGGTGGGGTGGGGTCGAAGTGCGACGCACTCGGCAAAATTTGAGTGGAAAGCAAAAACGAAAGAGGCGACAAGGTTGAGATCAGAGCTTCAACTTGCCTCGCCTTCTTTCTCTCAATCTCTTTTCTCGACATCGCGCCGTGGGTCTCAGTACGGAGAGTACGCATATTTGTGTGCCCTCACGAGAGAATCGTTTGCTTGTTTTGCTTTCACGACCCGGGGAAGCAGAAGATGCACCCCTCTCTCTCTCGCTGGCCCCTCATGGCTACGCTGCATGACGCTCTCCTCTCCCCTTCCCGCCTCCCCAACAGCACTTACGTTTTCTGCCCTTTCGTGTCTTTCCTTTGCCAACTTCTCTCTTGTGTCGGTGTCGGTGTGACTACGCACGCGTCACGGCGTTAGCAGACCGCTTTCTCGGCTCTCTATGCATGTGCGGCTTTTGACGGCAACTCAAATACAGCGTCGAAGCGAGGGAAAACAGACGACGGTCGTAGCCCATTTGCTTCACAACACCCACCACACGAGAGCATCAAGCACTCCTGGTACGCCAAGTTTGCGTTCACAAGGCATACACACACACACACACACACAGCTGTCCATCCCCCCTCTCGCGCCCCAACTTTTCCTTTGTACTTTTTGTGTGGTCCGCGTCGCGCGCCCCCACTTCCACCGTTTTTGCATCTTCGTTCAACGGCACTTTTCTGTCAGGACAAGTAAGCAGGAAACCTCGATTTTTCGGTTTTTTTTTCGCTCCTCTTGCTTTGTATATTCATGACTACAGTCGGCTCAACCCTTCTCCGATTTTTCCCTTCCCCCCTCCCCCCCCCTCTCTTCTTCTTTCGGCATTGAGCTTGTCTGGCTGTGTGTCTACGCTTTCCCACGCGCGCAGGAGGGGGCGATACGCAACTTGTCATGTGCGAGCAAGGACTCTTTTTCGTTTCATTGTTGCTCCCCGTATCGAAGACGCTTTGCGTTGCGCTGCTCGCCACATTTGGCCCCTATCTGACTCGTGGGATCATACACAGACACATCCACTGACTGCATTCAGCGGTGCAGCTCATGAAGGCTCGTTTTGTTTCCCCCACTGGCAACTCCCCGTTCTCTCTCCTACGCAGCCTTTTTCTTCGCATTAAAATGCCCGCCAAGTCGGCCAATGAGCCGCCGCTGCCGCAAGGTTTGAAGGCACAACTCGACGTTCTCACTGCGACTAGGTGGGACGACGTCAGCGCTGATGAGGTTCAGGCCGCAGCACACCTCTCGCAGCTCCGCCTCGACTGGAAGGCGTTGGGCAACGCGTGCTACAGCAAAGGGTGTTTTTTGGTCGCCATTCAGTGCTACTCGCGGCTGCTGGAGCTTCCCGGCGGAGACACAGCACAGATCCGCAGCAATCGCAGCGCCGCTTACTTGCAATCGCTCATGCTGGCAGGCCCTTCGTTGGCCCTCAAAGACGCCGAGAAGGCTGTAGAGCTGGATCCGAAGTGGTTCAAGGCCCACCTCCGCGTCGGTGACGCGCATTGGAAGCGCGGCCACTTCGCTGAGGCAGACGCTGCGTACCGTGAGGCGCTCGCCCTGCAGCCGGAGTGCGCCTCCGCGATAGCCGGGCTCCGTGCTTTGCAGGTAGAGTCGGAGAAGTTGTGTGCGGCAGCGGCCACGCTTCCGCCAAGGACTGCCATCCACGCGGCTGCAGCGGCGCAGGCAAAGGAGGAGGAACCGCCATTGACGCAGGAGCAGCTGGTTCAGATCTGGAAGAAGGACATCAGCACACATGAGGGCCGAACAGGCTGCCGACCGCGACAGGCGTCGCTCTCGGAAGCAGACAGGGAACAAGGTGCCGCCATCAAGCAGGCGTTTCTATCTCGCTTCCGTGCGAAGCTCGAGTCCAATGATGAGTTGAGCGCCACCCTTCGCGAGCGACGCGAAGAGGTCATGCTGTGTGGCGAGGAGGTCAACTATCGCGAAGCAGACAAACTCCGCAGCACCTACTCACACGCTACGAACGGTATCGGGCTGGGCATCTCATCCGACGCGTACAAAGAACACACAGGACGCGTCAATCACCGTACGTGGTAATGAAGTAGCACGTGGACAGCGAGTGAGAGGAGAAAAGGAAAAAGGGATAGGTAGAGGGACAGGAAGAGACGGTGCAGCACAGGAAATATCTCACGGCACGATCATCACACACATACACACGTACACAAAAGGACAGACTTGATCTGCGCCCTTTTGCTGTCTTCCACACCATCCCTCTCTCCTCCCTCTTTCTGTGTGTACATGGATCGCTCGTGATGAGTACGAGGCCTTCTTTCCTTTTCTCTTTTCGCTCTCTTGGCCACGGATATGTGCATCTGTATACGTGGGGTGTGTCGATGCTTGCGCCTATGCCTTTTCCTTTCCCTTCTCTCCCACTCTCTCCCTTGTCTTTTCCTTTGTTTCCCCCCTTCTCTCGCCTCATTGGAACCATCTCTTTCGTGCGTCTTCTCTTTGTGTTTCCCATCGCTGCCTCCCCCTCCCCTCCCACCCACCCCCCCCGACAGGCACAGGGGTTTACTTGCTTTGATTTACTGTTGTGTTTGCGTTTTGTGCAGTTACTCTTCTCGTTGCTCGCCGTACGTTGGGTTCTTGTTGGTTTGCTTATTTGGTGTGCGTGTTTGCCTCCCATCTCTGACGACTCCTGCTTGGTTTATGTCGGTGCAGTGCACCAGCGGACCCAAGTATATGCCTATGCTTTGCTGCAGACATTTATGCGCGTGCAAGGCGGAGTGTACGCGTAAGCGCGCGTGTGGGTCTGTGCGTATGTACATATGCGTGTTGTCCATCTTCGCGACTCGCTATGGCCACTGAGCCCTCTTCTACTCTACGTGCACCTCGCTTCCGTGCTCTTTCCTCCTCTCCGGCGCATGCCTCTTTGTGTTCTTCTGCTCTGCTCCCTGCTCCTTGATACCCCCGGAGGTGCTAAGATGTATCCTAGCGGCCTTTGCTCTTGTCATATTTCTGGGAGGTGTTTCGGCCTTTCCTTCCCTGCAGGCTCGAGTTGAAGCTGCGCCGACGACTCAGGGAAAAGAAAGAAATGCATCCTGTAAAGCAACATAATATATGCAAGGGAAAAACAGAGTAACCATGCACACGCGTGAGGGCCGACTGGGGCTGCTTCCTGTGCTCGTAAAAAGGGAGGAGAGCCTCACACGCAATTGCCACCACTGTCGCGCTATTTAGCGACCAGCTCGCTCGGCACAAAATTGTGAAGCGACTTCTCCTCTAAGCCCATTCCTTCTCTTTAGCAGCCCGACCTCCTTGTTTTTTTTTTCCTTCTGCGATCCTGAAGGCGAGAAGGCGATGCTGCTTGTCCAAGAAATACCGCCGCTGACGATGATGAGCGATGAAGGCAACTTAGAGTGCGATAACGCGACGGCCGCTTATTCAATCTTGCCCTATTGTGGATTCGTCTTGTTTGTTCCAATCTGAGCCTTCACTTGTTGTGCCTCCCTTGATCCTCTCCCCCTTCTCTCTCTCGCCTCACACACAAGCACTCCCCCGGCAGTCGGCTGAAACAGCTGTACCGCATTCTTTACGGCACCTTCCGCTATTTTGCTCCCAAGCAGACCGTCGCAGTGATAATCTGCCCAATAAGGAAGAACGTGTCATTTTCGCACATCACCTTCCGCCCACACTCCATAGGTGCCGTTTGCACCTCAAGCAGGAATACAAACAACGAGCAAACCCCCACCATCACCACCACCTTCAAAAGAACAGAAAGGCCACCAAGCCCTCTTAACCGCAGCGCAAGCGCTTTCCTATTTGTGCCCCACCCCCATCTGCTCCTCCCTTTCCCATTTGCGGTCCCTATCTTTGCTTTCCGCAGCTGTGCAAGTGAAGGGAGACAAGCATCATGTGTATGTTTAGGTGTGTATCTCTGTAGGCGCGTGTGTCGGCGTATACACCGATGTCAGTGTCTTCTTTGCTTGGAGGGGCTGTCGTTTCCGTTCTCAAGGCCTCTTGGGCTTTTCCACAACTTCGACTCACCGCGTGACGCCTTTCTTCCGCACCTGACCCCCTCCCCCCCCCCTTCATCACCACTCTTCCCAGCGCCTGTACGCTAATGGACCTCCAACACAGTTGTAACCTCTCCTCCTCTACCTTGATATTACACATTCACGCACCCACACAACCCCACACGCGCAGACGCGGTCAAACACCATGCGCTTGTCGTGTATACCGCACGCCGCTGTAGGCTCGTACCTTTGCTTCTCTCTCCCTCACCCCGGCCCCCTTCACACACGCAGAATACACGCATCACCTGTCGACCTCTTACGAAGGCAGCAGCGAAGAAGAGGAAGAAAAAGGAAGCGAAGGGACACGAGCGCAAGGAGAGCCGTTATGCGGTTGTTGAGCATTCGCCCCCTTTTCTTTCGCTCGCTGAGCCCGCAACCGCCTTTGTTGACCGCACGTAGGCACTGCACCACCCATCTCTTACTCTTCCCCTCGCCCTCGGACTCTCGTAAGTCACACATACGCTCACACGAGCAACGACTTTTTTTCCCCCTCCCCTCCCTGCATCTTCCCTTGTGGAGTTTCTCTCCTCGTGTTGTGTAAACTCTCCGAGGGAGGGATCGTGGCTGACTGTGGCGGCTGAAGATTCCCCTCTCTCCTCCCTCGGTGAGCATTTGTGTGCGGGTGTGTGGGGGTCGATGTAGTTTTGCTGCGTTGTTTTACCTGTTCGCTCTTAGCGTCCCCCTTGCCCTATTGTTGAGCGCTGCCTGTCCCTCTCCTCTTGGGGTGAGCGTCTTCTCTTGGACTCTCTCTTTCCCTTGACATCCCTTCCCTTAAACTCTTCTGATCTCCCCTCTCTCTCTCTCTTTCCCCCTGTGTCGCTGCCTGTGCTGCTCCTCTTTCGGTGCCTTTGGTGACTCTGGTGTAACTTCCTCCCCCTCTCTCTTTTCTTTTTATCCTTCAGGTCAATTCAGCACGGGCACCCTCGCCTTCTTCGCTCTTTCCCTCGTGGGCGAGTGTGTGTCTTCGTTTGCTTCACTTCATCACCCCAGCCGTCGTCGTCGTGGCTCTTTTTGCTGCTTCGTTTATTTTTTTTTCTTTTCGAACGCCGGCATTGAAGTCGCCGCGCGTGTGTGGGTTCCTCTTAGTGGTCTTTTCATTGTGCTTCTCTCTCCTCCTCCCCCTGATGGCGGAGATGCACCTCAGTGCGTGGTATCCAGGGTACAGTACCCTCACTCTCTGTGGGGAGGCCAAGCAGCCCCTGTCTCTGCCAGTGCCAAGTCGCTTCTGGTGATGAGAGGGTCAGGCAGCAATGACGTAGCAAAGTCCGTGCGATTTCGTCGCTGCTGATGTCGGCGGGCCTGTCCTAGACTGCGTGGCGTCGAACCGACCTGCAGCACTGCACACGTGTGTATCATGCACATGCTAGGCTAGGTGCCAGCGTGACTCGAACGTATCCCACCCGACCCTCGCTGCCCAATGGGAGCGGCTGCGAGGCGATGTGGGGAGCGGGTGGACAGGACTCGAGGCAGGGGCCGTGCTCCGATGACCGAGTCGGCGCGGTGCTGTACCTCGCGTGTCTACGGCCGCTTCGCGCCACGCGACGGACCTGTGAGTAGCCGGGGGTAGAGTGGAGTTGAGCCCATGTTGTATGGCAGAGAGTAGGCATGGGGAAAGAAAATGCCATTGACATCCAGCATCTCTTCACCATCCTTTGTTTTCCTCATCCTCCTTCAGTTGTGTGAGTATGGGTGGGCCCCGTTGTTGACGTAGCCTCTCTGTCCTCTCTCGCATTGTGGAGCATATCACAGCATACATACATGCACACACGAAGGGGGACAAAAACGAACACTCTTACTTTTTCCTCTGTTTGTACACCGTCAGCCTTGCAGAGAGAGAGGGGGCTGAACAGGCGTTTAGTGGAGCTATGCGAGTCAGAGTCAGCGGTCTTGGAGGGAACGGGGGGAAGGCCAGGGAAGGAAAATTAACGCGCCCCAAACGATCGAGAAGATCAACGCGAAAGACGACCTCGTATTGGTGCTACCCCCTCTCGCTCTTCGTCTTTTCCCTTCCGCTTTCCGCTCTCGTTCTCCACCCGCTGTTTCGTGCTTCATATCCCCGCTTTTCTGCGTGAGGTGAGGTGGCTTCGGCATGTACTGCCCCTTGCTCCCGCGTTATACACTAGTAGGGTAGTAGGTGGCGCGCACGCCCGGCGATCATCTGGTTGGTTGGTTTCTTGGTTGCCGCTGCTTCCGTCCCTCCCTCACATCGTTTGTTGTCTGTCTGTCTTGAAGTCTCAATCATACCCCTCCTGTGTCTTTCTTCGCACGACTTCCTCATTCCCCCCCCCCCTACTAGCCCCACAGATCGACTCGCAAAGGGCGTGGACTGAGCCGGAAATGCGTATTACCACAGCGACAGTGACCTTCCCTATTGGCGCCAGGGGCGCTGAGGCTCGAAAAAGGAGCGCAACGACCATCGGCACCGTCTCCAGGGCAAGCGTACGACGATGCCCCCAACCGAAGCTCATTTTTACTCCTAGCGGCACAGTCGTGAGAGCGGTGTCAGGCTGCGAATTTAGCACCTCCACCACTGAGAGGGCCATCGACACCAATGGCAGCATTGACAGCCGCAGTGTGGCTGCCTCGGTGCTTCCCATATCTGTCGCGCCATCCTCTGATAACGCCCACGTACCTGTGCGGTCGATCTCAGCATGTGCTGTGCTGGAAAACCAGATTGTGTCTAATGACACTCTCGAGGCGACGAGGCGATCAGGCGCCGCAGGGTTTCCATCTTCGGGGAAGAAGGACATCTGCAGCTGCAAGATCCCGCCAGCCACCACTAACGACCCCATGACAAACATCCTCAATACATGCTTTACTGCTGAAGCACCGCTGGGGGTAGTTGGGGACTCCAGAGCCGCTGCATTCGAAGGAGTTAGAGCAAACTCTCCTTTCGTGTCGAGCTCTTCCTCCTCTTCGGACGCAATATCTGCGCTGCAATCAAAGGTTTCGCACGCGGCCGAGCGCTCCTCCGCGACGCACCGGAGTAGCAACGGCGTTGTGGCGGAACGGCCGCAGCTGCACCCATCACTCACGCAAGACAACCGCAGCTTCCTCAATCCAGGCTACTCGTCCGACCCCTCAGAGTGGAACAGCAACGACGGCGGCGACAGCAGTAGACATGCAGGTAGTGATGACAGCGCCGGTGGGTCAATGCACCAGCATGGCCCATCAGCGGCACCTTCCAGACGAACCGCACCAGCTGCCGTACCCTCGGTGCAGGGCAGAGGAAGCTGCACTAGCACGCCTCCGCCTGTGGTGGCTACCACTTCCAGTGGGGACGAGAATCAGACCACCCTCACCTTCTCTCTCCCGACCGCCGCAGAGGAGCAGGCGACCTGGCAAACGTACGACACATACAGCGCCCAGCGACCGAAAAGGAGTCATCACAGAAGCCACCCCAGCGCCATAAAGCACCGCTCTCAGAGTCCCGCTCCAGCGTCCCCGGCCGTCCTGAGCACCTCCACATCTGTAGGGGGGCGCGAGGTGCTGCAGCTACTTCCTAGGCTTTATCAACGTGCACAGGCCATTGTAGCATCTACCATAAAGACCGCCACCCCCACGCCAGCACTGCCGCAGACGAAGGCGGTTTCATCAACGATGACGACTAAGAGGAAAGACACGTTGGGCGAGTTTCCCTCCACCGAGTACCTGCTCGACGCGGCTCAGGCGTGCTTTGGCGCACGCCGTTTCCGAGCCCTCATGGCCGCTGTGACCACAGACGGAGACACCCTCGTCCCCACGGTAGTTCAAAACAATGGCCGAGGAGCGCCCACCATCTCCACTGCGTCAAGGTCGCGGTTGTCGTCGTCGTCGTCCCAAGGCTTGACAATAGAGGAGGCGCTCTCCTTCTTGAGCCGCCTCAAGTATGCACTGGCCTCGGACGTTCCCACGCAAGGGAACAGAAAGCAGGCGGAGCCGCCTGCGAAGCTGGAAGTGGTGACTGGGGGCAAGGAGCCAGATCGCCCAGCGAAGGCTGCTTCATCACAGCCACCTCTTGGCCTGCATGCTTTGAGAAAGACACGTAGCGTCTCTGCCCCCAAGAGTCAAGCTGCACCCCAGGTGTACCGTATCCCTTCTGCACACGTCGGTCGACGCAGCAGCCGACCCCCACCGACCCCTACCGCGCGGATGGAGGTGAGGCGTTCGACGCCGGCGTCTTCCCCGCCTTCGAGGGCAGAGGTGACTGGGGCGGCAGCGTTGGCCGGGCCTCGGAAGCCAACTGGACGACGTAGGGGCCCGCGCCGACGAGCAGCACTGCCGCCGCCATCGCCGCATCTGTCGAGTAGCGACTCGGGCAACCCAGATGCAACTTACAGAGGGGACGTCATCCGCATGTACGTGCAACGCAAGGCATTCGCTGAGATCGCAGAAGGCCAGGACCGCCGTCGCAGCCCCACGGTGACACTGGAGCGACTGGTGAAGGTGCTGGGCTGGTTTGAACTGGCACTCAACCCCAGCGCCGTCGAGCGTGTGTGCGGAATACCGATGCAGTCCGCGGGTGAGCCACGGGACATCTCCATCGACTTCAACGCCTTTGTGAAGATTATGGACTCGAGCTTGGATTGTCAGCACCACAGTGAGGGCAGCCGCCCCTCTTCCGAATGGGCCTCCGCGCCGGTGGCCAACAACGAAGATCCACAATTCAACGCGATTGTGCTGGCACTTCCCCCAGAGGCGCCCGCACGGGCCTTTCCTGCGGTGCCGCTTATTCCCGGCTTGACGGCGGCCGGCACTGCATCGCTCAGCAGTGGTAGCGGTCCTGCACCTTTCACTCAGGCTGCCCCCTATACCAGCTCCGTCCGTGACAGCGGGGGCTCAATTCGTTCGCTATGGAACGTTGCCTTCGCTACTTCCGCGGCGCATCGCCGCTCAGGCAGCCTCAGCAGCGTAGCGACCACAACCGCTTCTTCAGCAGTAAGTGGCGCCAGCGTGCCCAAGTCATCTGTAGACACAGACGATGCGTATCCATTGGCCACTCATGGCTCCGCCGTCGCAGCTCTCTGCCGCAGCATCCGCCAGCGGCTGCGCCAAGAGCTGCGGCGGAGCGTGAGCAGTGAGTCTGATGCGCTGCCACCACCTCGAGAAAGCCAAGGCAGCGGCAGCAAGAGTGGCGATGGCGTGGCACACAAGGAAAGAGATGTCTCACAGCACCCCCCGTCTACCAGGACGGTTCTGGCTGCCTCGCGTTGGTGGAGATCGCCGTCTCCGGTCTCTTCCTCAGGGGTGATGATGTCCAGCGGGGATGCGAGCGCGGTCGGTCTGGTTGAAAGCGACTCCCTTTCTTCGTGCCACGACAGCGCGGGAATCTTGTCGGAGCGGCTGAATGGCACCAAAGGCAACGCTCAACTGGCCTGCCAAACGCAGCGCGAGCAGGCGCCGTCGTCGCCGTTTGTAGCTCATGCGTTACCTCCTCCCTCGCATGCCTATCCCCTGACCACCGCACCAAGAGACGGGCGTGCACAGCCCGGTTGGGGTGATGGGAGCGACATTGCCTCCCACCGTTCTTCCGCAGCGCAGCGTTGGCGAGGACGTGGGCCCCGGCTTAATAGTCCTCCGCTTTCCATCCCGGCGACAGCACGAAGACGGTCTCCCTCCACTCCCGCGGCGAGGCGGTGTCGCCAGCAGCAAGCATCGATTCACCTTCTCACATCCCTCTCCCCTTACTGTAGCCCAGGCCAGTACCTACGAAGACCCGCAAGTCATCACCGATCGCGCAGCGCGGCGCCATCGACGCTGAGTCGGTTGCAGAGGTCATCGCCGCTGCACTCCCGCGACAGTCAGTCAGTGCTGTGCACTCTCCTATCTGCACGACTGGACTCGTCTACCTCTCTCCGGTCCCATAATGTCTCTGCAGAGCGGACATGGAAACACCCGAAACGCGACCGTCCAGCAACTGCCTACATACGACCCGCAGCAGCACCAACGTACGGCGTCTGCGCACCACACCTGTCGCACCCCCCTTTCTCACCAACCATCAGATCGGCGCCACTGCCGTTTCGGCGAGGGCTCCTCCAGGCCTGCTGGGACGGCGCAGGCTGAGGTTTTAGCGAGATGTGGCGGATCGGGAGTTCAGCAACGCAACCATATCGCGTGAGCTCATGCCACTGGCTGCCTTGCCGCTCGCACCGCACTGCAAGCAGCTTGAGCCGAGCTGGCAGTCCAATCCGCCGTCTATTCCGTCGCTGACGACAACGCCGGGCCCCTGCTCGGCCTCTGACGTCTGACTTGACTGCCTCACCTACTAGCAGACCATCTTCTGCTTTCTCATGTAGGGCTTGGCATTGGCGTCGCCGCCGCGCTTGAGTACATGAGGAGCTGGCAGAACTCTACGCGCAGCACAGGGGCGTTCCTCAGCGACTGGCTTCTCTGTCCCCACTCACGGAGGCTCCCTTGGTGACACATACGGGGCAGTGGCGTGGGCGCTTCGGTCGATCACCTAAAATCCCAGCGATCGGCAGCAAGAAAAGGCGGTGCTCGAGCGCGAGCTCAAAGACATCTCGGTTCCTATCTGCCGACATTTGGTGGTTCTGGCAGCAGACGAGTTGTTCGAGGACAGCGGGGAGAGATGCTCGACTAATTCCGTTGTCACTGCTGTTGGTGCTGCTACTGCGTCGGCGGAGCAGGATAAGGCGAGCACCGCAGCCTCACGAAAGCGAGCGCTGCCCTGTCAAGCGAGGAAACAGCGCCCTCAACAGCGGGTCTCTCATTTCGCACGCACACACACTGAGCAGCGGCACAGCGACAGCGCTGGCGAGCAGCTCATGGACAGCGTCGCCGATCTTCATTTGCGTCGGGGCCAGCCAGTGACCACTGGTCTATGGAAACCGCCATCCCGTGAGCAGCACGCGCGTGCTGCTGGGATCACCGAAGGGGTCAAGGCGCAGCAGTGATACTAGCTAAAATGCTTTTATGAGCTGCAACGGTCATGCCACATCAGTTGCAACTGGGATTACGAGCGACGTGAGCCGCAGCGCATAATACCAGTGGCGGGAACGAAGCTGTACCGCATCGACAACGACGACATCAGACGAGACCCCCACGCCCGGCGTTTCGGCCTCTGTCTGAGCATCGACAATGCGCTGCAGCGTGATGAGCAACAGCCGCGCCACTCTGAGTGCTGCCGCCTCGCAGACCCACACCGACACGCCAGGTCAGGCAACAAGCTCGTCATTAGCCAGCGGCTGAGACTCCACAGGAACGAAGTCTCGACTGAGTGCATGGTTAAAGCTCCTCGGCAGCAGCCCACTGAGTGGGGTTTTCACCACCCATCAAGGCCAGAGGCACCGGGCCAGACGGCAGCGGGTTCAATGCGCATCGATTCTTCCGCTCGTCGAAGCGGCAGTACAGCCTCAGTGACCTGCTCAACTTCGGCAGTTGCTTTGGTGGGACGGTGTCGTTGCTCGTCACGGCCGGTTTCTCTGGCTACATGCTGGAAGCATGTGATTCGCGCGGCAACTTGGGCTTGGCGGTAGAGGAGGCGCACTAGAGCGGCGAAAATGATAAAGAGCAAATGACAACCATTCCCTACGTCTGTTTGAGTGTGAGTGTGCGTGTATGTGTACCGGTGTGCAGGCTCCACAGTGGTGAGTACTCTGCTGCTGCTGTTACTGCAGCCCATCCCCCCCCCCTCGTCTTTCTTGCCACCTTTTCAGTTGTTTCCCTCCACTTGTGCACCCTCCCGTTTCGCGCCAGTGCACTGCAGCACTGGGCGGAGGGAGGGAGGGGTCTCCTCCCCTCCGTCTTCTCGAAGTGAGCCGCTTTGCTTTCTGCCCCGTTCCCTTCCCTTCATCGCTACTATACTGAGACCCTTCTCTGATTCCTTCGCTCTTCTCAGCAAGGCAACCTGCCAAACTGGTGTGCGTGACAACTTGTATGAATGAGCTACCAGCCGGGTTTTTTTTTGCCAGACAGATGCGCTCGACGCCGCCGTCAGCACTGCAATCGGGAATGCCAAGAAGCGAGTGTAGCGGCAATTGGAGGATGATCGAGAAGGGAAAACGAGGGAAGTAAAGAAGCAGGACAAATGGGGCTGAACCGAGCAATCACACACTCATAGACCGGCACACAAACCCCAACTCTCTCCTCTTCACGCGGGTGTTTTTCTGTGTGTATTCCCATTCACGATTTCGTTTGCCCTGTCATGTCGGCTGTGGGCAAACACAAACCACCTCTCTCCCCACGCTGCGGCGCATGGAAAGCTTCATAAAAGGTCGAAGAAAGAGCTGTGGTCGACGTGCGCCGCCTGCTGCTCTTCGCCCCTCTTTCCCTCTCTCCGAGAGAGCGGCGGTTACAAGTTACCCCGGCCCATGTTTGTGTTGCATTTCTCTTGGTGCTGTTGTTGCAGTGTCCATTCCCCCTTGTTTTCCTCTCTTGTACGTGTACCTGAGTGAGTGCCTGTGTGTGTCTGCTCGTATGCCATAGCACTGCAATGAAGGAGCGCTGAAGGAAAGCAAACAAAACTCGAAAAAGAGAGCCGCATAAAATTGCTGTTGCAGAGAACAAGGAGGGCAAAAAATGCAGACGCGCTGTGCTTCCCCCCTTTTTCTCGTCTGACTCGAATCGGTTATCCTCTCTGCACCACTGTGCGCATGCCGTGGCTCTCGGCTCGTCAGATACCCACCCACCCATTCGAAGGCGTTTGTACCCCGTGTGAAACTGCACCTGTCTGTGATTCCTTCTATTCCTCCCACTTCTCTCTTCCCTCTCCAACTCTCTTTGTATGTCTCCTTCCGTCACCTTCACCTGTCTGACTCTCCCCCCCCCCCCCACTCACACACATACACATACACACGCATGCTCCCATGTGCACACACCTCATCGCTCTCTTCCCCCTTTCCTCCCACTCGTCGTATTTCTGAGGTGTTCCTCTTACGGCATGTAATTTGCTCTGTTGCCTCTCCGTGGTCTGTCACCGTTTGGCTGGAAGCACATCTGCAACACAAATCAAAAAGAGTCATCTGTAAGTGGGGGCATTGGGCTGCCTGTGAGGTGGATCGAGCAGCAACCGTCCCCACAACACAAGCACAATCAGAGATCATCCGATTTACGAAGGTGCGTGTACTGCGCAGGCACAGCAACTGACCGAGTTGGCCTCGACCTCTCTTTTCTCCCGTGTCTACACGTCCCCCTTCCCTCACACCTACTCGACTCTTCTTCCCTGAACGCTTTTATTGCCTTTCCTCAAGAGATCAAAGGAGGGAAACACGAGGCGGACTCCAATTAGTGAATTATCCTTTCGTGGGTCTTCCGTCTTTCATCAGAAGACGTACACACACACACACACACACACACACACACACACACACACACACAAGCGAGCATACCACTCCGCCCCCTGCGCAAGACACTGCTCAAGGAAGCAGAGACACTTTTCTCCTCTCTTCCATTCTCTTTCACCCTCGCTCTGTGTTGAGGTATACGCGTCATCTACATCGTTTTGCTCAGCCTCCCCAGTTCCCTTGTTTCTTTTCTTCGCTGCCTTCATTACTTGCTCCGACTGTGTGTGTGTGTGTATAGGGGCTGTTGCGCGCGTCTTTTCCACCGCCTTACTCTCTCACTTCCCCCGTCCCCCGAGGACTGCGAGCGAGGTGTTGCTCTGTGCGCTGGGCTGTGTGCGTTGTCCCGCTCTTTCTCTTCACTTGTGCGAGGAAGACCCGCCCCACCTCCTGCTACTCTATGCCTGTCCCCTTAAGTTCATCAAATTGCTCGTTGCTCCTCTCTGTGCGTCCCTCGTATGTGTATTCCAGAGCTCGTTGCTTCTTCCTGTGTTTCACCGCTCCCTGTTCTCAGCACTGTTAAAAACCTTCATTAGGGTTGCTTGAGTTTGTGTCCACTGCAAGTAGCTTCTTTCACTTCTCTAACTACACCACCGCCAGAGAGAGAGAGGCACCTGTGACGTGTCATGTGCTTTTCGTTCTAGTGGCTACCTCTGCGCATCTTTCCTGCTTCCGCCCAAGGCACTGCAAGAGGAAGTATCATTAAGCCTATCACGTGTGTGTGTGTGTGTGTGTGTGTGTGCGTTCCCGCTGAATTGCTGCCCTCCTCTGCCGCTTGTTCCCCCCTCTCTCTCCCAACAACAACAAACCCACGCACCCCTTTGTCTGGGTCGCTTTTCGGGTTCTCTTGTACGGTGTCGTTTCTACCGTGTCTCTCTTCCTCGCGTTTGCTCATCTTTTTTTTCTTCCTTCCCTCCGTCTTCGGCCGCTCTCTATCGCTGTTCAGCCCGTCTTCCTCACTTTCCACCTCGCCTTCTCCGTTCCGTTCTCGCTCTCTCTCCCCCCCCCCCTCGCTAGCCGCTCCCTCTACTGTGTTGGGGTGGCGACCCCCCCCCCTGCTATGGCTACACAGACTCCCCTCCCCATCCCTCCTCCCTTTTTTCATCGTCGATTCGCCGTGTCTCTTTTTTTCCAGCTTCTCGAATTCTCCTCCAGCTCCACTCTACCCCTTGTCTCTCCATCTCTGTTGCATTCTCTGTCTATCTTGCCTCCCCGGGGGTGTGTGTGCTCTGTGTATCGGGCCCGTCAGCAACAATGGTGTCACCATTATCATCGTCGTCATGGGTGGACTGCTTAGTGTCTATCCGGTTCGACCTCGATATCGGGCCCAAGATCGAGTTCATCTCCCCGCCAGATGCCCTCACAAAGGAGGGCAAGGTAAAGCTACTGCGCTGCGCCTTCCCAGACTGCAACCCAGACTGCGGGTACAACTTCATCTTCTACTTCACAATGCCAGACTGCACCACAGCGGCGGCACAGAGCTTCTCACAGACGGTAGCGCCGCCTACGACCGGAAACACGGTACCGGAGCTGTACGGCGCGGCCTTCTACCGGCAGAAGCACGATCCCAACGTGCCACGGTGCTACGTGCAACAGGTCTTGGTGCTTCTCTCTCATCTGCCGTACTACAATGTGCACGAAATCATCCTTCGCGTCGTGGCGCCGCGCTTCTGTCAGTGCTGCCCGCTCTCCCCAGATACGGGTAAGGTGCCTGTGTCCAGCTTGCTGATCCCAAGTCCGGAAGCCTACTTTGAGTTTGACCAGTCCTACAGCGCCGAGTACTACACGCAAGAAGATGTGTTGTGCGATGCGATGATGGAGTTGGCTCAGTGGCCCTCACCTCACCCGCAGGTGCGCTACACGGTGACGCTGCTTCAGCAGGCCCTCGTCTTCATTACACCGGCGCACTCGCAGCGGCAGCCGAGTCGCGCAACGCGGAGCAGCTGCGCTTCGGCACGCAGCGCCATGTCGGTGGACAGCAGAGTAGAGTTTATGGAGGTAGCACAAGGCAGCGCGCGATATCGTCGCAGCACTTTAGGCAGCGACTTCTTGCCCCTGTTCAGACTCCTTGGTGAGCAGCTGCATCATCTCACGTACGTGTGGGAGCTACTCATTCGCCACGAGCCACTCTTCATCCTCAGCAACACACCCTGCATGGCGTCCGCGGTGGCATTTAGCGTCGCATCGCTGGTGCTACCCATCGAGTTCAATGGCACGTTGCGCTCGTACTTTACCGTGCAAAACGACGACTTCTCACGACTGAGTCGGATGGGCAAGGTACTGTCCTTCCCGACGAACGAGGTCCTCATAGTAGCCGGCACGAACCCTTTCCTACTGCGTAGCTTCAGTGGGTGGCCCAGCTTGATGGTCGTGATGGACCGCAACGCGTCGATCATGACAAATGGTTCCATCGTGCCGCCGACACTGAGCGGGAAGGCGTGCAGCGCCAGTGTGGTGACTGAGGGAGCCCCACCTCCGCCACCGACCAGTCTGCTCCACCGACAGCAGCCAAATGCCTTTACGGCAGCGTCACTGGTCGGCCCTTTGCCACGTGCAGTGCGGCCTGAGGAGCTGCGCGCCAAAACACCGCACTTGTCGTCATCGAACGGTACTCACGCGTGCACGGCGTCTGGACATGAGCCCTTGTCAGTACCCATGTATAGCCTCACTTCCACTACATCTCTGGCTAGTGGTTTGGCGAGTATGCCCCACCATAACGGCCTACATGCCCCCATTGTGGTGGCGCCGCCTAATCTCAGTAGCCTCAGCGGCAATGGCGCCGCCGTGAGCCCCGCCCATCTCTCGAGTCGGCAATCGATCTTCTCATCCACCTCGTCATACACGGCAGACCCGCACACCACCTACAGCGCAAGGACCTCGGTAAACTCGTCGCCGTCCACCTTGTGCTCGTCGCGTGACTCGGCTCACAATGTGAAGGGAATGCATCGAGCGCAGCGCTCTGAGGATGAAGGTCAAGCTGCGACGCATGGGCCTACGAACCTGTATGAGGCATTCCCGACGCAGCCCAGTAACTGTGCTGACAGCTGCGTAGTGCAAATCTCACGTGGACGAGCGCGTACTTGTTACGACAGCAGCGACGCCCCGTTGGGGGCTGCGGCTCACCTCGCGTCAACCCCGATCACAACGCCATCACCTGTCGCCTCCTCCATCACTCTCTTCACCATGGACCACTACAAGACCACGGTGGAGTCGGTGCGCGCAGCGGAGCACCAGAGGCGCACCAGCGCTCACCAGGCTAGCTCGCGCAATGAACTGCAGAAGCACCTCCACAACTACTTCGACTCCTCCGTTCACTTCTTGCTGAACCACGCGGAGCAGACGCAGATGCTGCTAAAGCGGCTGCAGATGGTATCCCTGCTAGATGCGGATGCCCAGCGGGCATCCGTCTCACTAAGTCTTACGCAGTGGCATGGGAATGCGCGAACGGCTCCCGTGCCGATCACCGCCGCACACGACGAGTGTTGCACCCCCCTCTCGCTACCGCTCTCCTCAGCCAGCACTAGCAACTCCTCTCGCCACCACCACGCGGATACGACGGCGGCGACTAACGGCATTACATCCTGCTCGCAATTTTCCGTTGCCGACGATATGGTGCGCAAGTTCTTCAGATCCCTCACCTCCGAGTTTCTTACACCGGTCACTGCGTGGTTCCAGAGGGTCACCGCCCCGTACACAGCCTTCCACTTGTGCGATCGCGCCTTGTGCGACGCGCTCCTCACCCCTTCCAACTTTCTCGACGACTTTGCGCGGCGGCACCACGAGGTGGCCCCGTCCATGTGGACCCAGCGGCACTCCTACAAGAAGTATAAAGTGGTATACGAGCGGTTTGCGCACGGCTGCCTCTTCAAAGCCTATGTTCTCCAGCTTGTGGATGAGAACCTGCGACAGCAGATGGCGGACTTCCAGGTGGAGGACTGGGTCGCCCGTGTGCCCTCCGACGCGGATCGCATCGACCTACTCATCAACCTACTCAACACCGTCCAACGGGAACTGAACGAAACCCTCGATCCAGACGTGCTCTTCGTGACCTCTGCCACATCGGTGCTAGCCAGCATGGCAGTGGTGCTGCAGCAGCCTCACCGAGAGCAATTTATGCTGAAGATTGGAGAGCTAAAGCTATGACACCTGGGGGAAGGTGTTGAAGGTGGTGTTTATGTGCGGAAGCCAGTATGTGTGGGTAGGTCGAAGAGAATGGAGTGGCAAATGTGTTTTTCTCTCCTCATCTTGACAGGTACGACAGTGTCAAGGTATCTATGCCTTTCTATGCGGAAGGAAAACTGTGTGTGGGCTAATTTAATAAGCTACTCAGCTCACCAGAACAGGAATGCGCAGAGTAGATGAAAGCACAAGTTATCACCACTAAAACGGTTGGCCTGTCGAAGCCGCACTGAGCACCCACTGCTGTACTATGGAGGGGGGAGGGTGCGATTCAAGGACGGCGAGAGGGCTACTGAGAAGGTTGGTGGTGACCAGCGGCGAACTCGCACGCACCGTGGCAGGCGTGGCGTTTCTCCTCTGGCCCATTTCCTTTTCAGGTATCACGTGTTTGTTTTCCACGCGCGTGTGGGTGGGTGTATGTGTGAGGGGAGGGGTGGCGCATGTGCTCCTTGTCAGCTCCACATGTTCTCTACTGTCCTCTCCCCCTTTTTCCTGACGCTTTCTTTGCCGCGCAAACACTCTTCGCCACTTTATGCCCGCCATACTCTTGGGCGGCCCCGCCAATGACAACGTCGGCTCTTGTCGTTGTTGTTGTTTTTCGATGTCGCTTCGGTCAGCGGTGCGCTCGCAAGCACCAAGTGTTAGATAGAGGACGAAAACGCTTTCTCTTTCACCCTGCTCCTGCAGCACGGGGAGTCTCGGGAGGCCCTTCACACACAGTACTGCGTTTCGTTCCTTACAGAATCACACAACCACTACCCCTCCCCCTCATGCCTAGTCGCTGAAGGTGGCGGAAAGAGTGCTCGAACGTTTTCACACGCACAATGCTGTCGGAGGAAGAGCGGGCGACGCTGCTCAAGTACTACTCTACGGTGAAGCTTAATGAGGCTCAACGCGATCAGCTCGCTCAGGCATACTGGGCCGCAACGCGTGCGGAGCGGGGAGAGATTGCCAAGGTGTACGCCCACACGTTCGTAGACCCCACGTTTGTGCAACGACTCATCTTCTTCCATGACTACCACATGTCTCCCACAGCGGCTGGCACAGACCCGTCGTCGCCAGCAGGGGCAGCCGCTGGAACCGGCCCCTTCTTCATGAGTCAGCAGGGCGGCGCTGAAAGTGGCCACTCTCCTCTCGTGGCGAGCCCCAAGCCGTCTTTCATGACTGGGAATCCAATGACGGAAGCGAATCACGCGCCGCGCCGCACGCATGCCCAGCGCTTGCTCCGCTCCACAATTCAAGAGCACTTCCCCAAGCTCACCGGCCCTGGGCCGTACGCGCTAAAATTCGGATGTGTGCTGTCAGAGAAGACCCGCGAAGAGGTTATTGAGTTGTATGCTTCGCAGTTTCTGCACCCCGACCCACCCGAGCTGCACCGCATCGTCACACTGCCGAGTAGCTTTTCCACTCGCACCCGCAAGCGAATCAGCGGCTCGTACTCGTGGTACCTGCGCTGCTTGGCAACTCAGGAGCTCGTCTGCGCTGTTACTATATCGGTTCATCAACAGGAGACAATACGGTTTGCCGAGATGCCTCTGTTTGCGACGGGTGTTGGGTACAAGAAGAACCGCTTTGGACGGTTGCTGAACGCGGCGCTGTTGGCATGGTGTGCGGAGGTGGGGCTGGAGTTCATCATGATTTCTGCTGACGTGCAGGCGATCCCGTTCTGGCGCCATTTGGGCTATCGCGCGATGACGCGCGGAGAGAAGAACCGGATTGACTTCTTTTACCAGCATGACTGCTGCAAGTTCAAGGATGCAGAGACGATGATCGGGTACTGCGATCTTCATGGAGGAAACGGAGGCCTTTCCGGTGGCGCACGTCATCGCGCCGCTCACAGCGGCGGCTCTGCAGAGGTGCTGCATATGAGCGTCAAGCAGGTTCTGGCGCAAATGACTCGCTTTGTCTTGGAGGGTCCCGCCAAGTTACCGACTGAGTAAGCGGTACATGTGAGGAAGAAGTGTTGAAACGAAATACCGTAGTGGAAAAGCGCTGTGGCTCACGATGCCAGAGGAGTCTGGGTCGTAGAGCCCGTGACGCACTGCCTGGCCGTCGTTAGCGTTTGAACCACTGCGGTTGCTGTCTTTATTTCGTGGTGCCTTCTTTGTGGAAGAGCCACACTGCCAGTGCGCACGGCTAGAGTTTAAACTGCTATGCACTGCATCGACATGAAAACGATCCAGGAAAAAAAAGGACGTAAGTCAACGCCAGCAACACGGATGCACAGGAATAGATCAGCGCGAAGAAGAAAATATCGAAAGAGGGCAGAAGCAGCGGTGCACGCCATTTCGTATACGTTAAGGGCCCTCACGTAGTGGGAATGATAAAGGCGCCTTTTCTTTGTTTTGTTTTCGCTGATCCTTTGTGTGCCCTTCATGTTTTTAGTGTCGGGACTGGGCACATGGTTGGGCCACTGTCCCTCCCGCCCCCCATCACCGTACTCGAGTGTCCGCTCCCCGGCCGTCTCTCTCTTTCAACGTCTCTGCTGTTCACTCCGCCCATCGTGTTCTCTTCTGCCCTTCGTCCTCCTTCCCTCCCATCGTTTGAGATCTTCGTAGAAACTTCCCTTCCCCACCCAGACACACATTCCGCCTCTTCCCTCTGCATGCGCGCAAGCACACAGAGAGACACCCCCGCACAAGAGAGCCCATCGCCCCCTACGTGATTCAGTACGAGAGGCAGCGGCGGAGTTTTTTTTTAAACGGTTTCTGTCATTTTGGTACTTTTCTCTCCTTCTCTGTTGGTGTGCCATACCCCTCTTGTGCGCCTCCGCCTCCTCCTCCTCCTCTCTCCGCTCTCTCATTACTTTGGGTTTGCTCTTATAAGGCCTGGCGTGCAGTTGTCTTCGTTGTTTGTCGGCTGGGGCGCGCGCTCGCGCGTACGTGGGCCGCTGCACTCGCTCTTTCTTTCCTTTGTTGGTGCCGGTTTCATCTCCACCTCCTCCCCCCCCCCCATTCAATCCATCGGCTCCAACTTACCCACTTCCATAAGCGCTCTTTCCTCATCTACTCTCTCACTCGCTAATTTTGCTGACCCTTTGTTCTTGCGCTACCGGAGCCCATCGAGGGGAGCGGGTAGCGATCACGTGGCGGCGTTTCTTGTCGTTCGTTACCTTCTCACCCCCTCCCCCTCTACTCTACCACCCCTACCACACACCCCTCTCTGTGCCACTTTTCCTTATTTCCCAAGAGCGGGCTCGCACGCTTGTGTTGTTGGCAATCTACTGGTCTGCTCATGGGGCACGACGTAGCAGTCTCACCCACCTTCACTTCCTCTGGAACCCGCTTCATATCGTCGCCCGCGCCCCCCACAAGGCCACTATCTCAACAATGAACTCAATGGCAGACACCGAGGTGGTGCAGTATGTGCTGCAGAACAAGAGTAACTATTATAAGGTGCTCATGGTAGAAACCAACGCCACCGAGGCACAGATCAAGGTAGCCTACAAAAAAATGGCACTCAAGTGCCATCCGGACAAGAACAAGCACAGGCAGGCAGCTGATGCTTTCAAGCTGGTCGGCATGGCGCACACGACGCTGTCAGACCCCACCAAGCGCAGCATCTACGACCGGCATGGTGCGGAAGGCGTACAGCGGCACGAGAGCGGCGGCACGCGTCGGCCCGCGAACAGCGCGGGTTTCTACCGCCGGCGCCCAACCGGGCAGCGCGACTTCTTCGAGGAGTTCTTCTTTGGCAACGGCCACCACGCGAACAGCTATGGTGCACATCCCGGCGGCAATGGTGCACAATACCAAGCTGAGGTGAACATCAATCCCAATGCGCTGCTGTTTGTGCCCTTTATTGTTTTTCTGCTCGTGGCAATGCTCTTGTCGAGCTCCTACACCGATGTCGACCCCTCCAACCCGCTGTTCGGCGGTAGTCTCCGTAGCGCTGGGAGGGCCGCCACTTCCTTTAGCTTCACGGCGTCACAGGGCGAAGGCTTCATTGTGCAGCGCACGACGTCCCTGTTTGGGTTACGCGTGCAGTTTTACACGACGCCCCAAACTTCAGACATGATGGACCGGCGAAAAGAGGTGTACTTGTCGGTCGAACAGAAAGTGTTGGAGAGTTGGCGGGACTCGTTAGGCCGTCGTTGCGAGGCGGAGTCGCTTAAGTACCGCTCGCGCGGCCGCAACGAGGTGCCACCGGTGTGTACCGACTATCAGCACTTTCGTCGAGCACTGGGTTGAGCAGGCCGACGCCACACATGCTCTCTCTGCTTCCTGACTGAGCAGAAGTCTTGGTCGGAACCGAAAGGGACTTTCGAGATCGAGCTTCAAGGCGTGCAGCTCGCAGCTACTGTGATCACTTCTGTTCGAGAAACTAAAGCAAAAGGCGAAACTATGACTGGAGCAGGGCGCGAAAGGGGGATTCAAAAGAGGAATCTGCAGAGGGAAGCGTCGGTGAGGCGAAGCGAGAGGTGGGGCGACTGCGTCATCAACGGCCGAAGACACAAAGGAGAGAGGGGATCTGTCTCAGTGTACGTGCTGCGAAGAGGGCTATGCGTGAGTGTATGGGTCTGTATGCGAGTGTGCTCCATTCCGCCCCCCTCATCCCGTGACTCACTCGCCCGTCGCGTGCTTTGCTCCCATCATTGATGCTTCTTTTGCTCACTTGTAATGTACAACACCGGTGCAGCTGTGTGCGCCGGTGCGTCTTCTTCTTCACTTTTCGCCCTCGTTCGCCTTGACGCCAACTGGGCTTTTGATGGTTTTTGCGTTGGGGTGTTTGGTTTTACTCCACCTACGTGACCTCGTGAGCTGTGCGGGTGTGTGGGCGCCTGTAGTGTGGCCCACTCTGCCGCTTCCGCTACTCCCCCCCCCCTCTCTTCAATGTGCTTCTTCTCTGTTGCCCGCTCCACTCCCCCTTTCGCATGCACGTGTCCGTGAAGGAAAGCAGCGTTGCTGCTATGGGCTGAGCCGCGACCCAAGGTAGAAGTACCCTCTCCTGCCGTTCTCTCTCTTACCAGAACTCTCTTCTCGCGAAGAATGGCGAAGACCGTTTCCGGGTTACCTCCCTCCCTCTCTAGTGTCCTTGTCGCATCGTTGCTCGCCGTGTTTCTTCCCTTTGCTCGCTCGTCTTTGTATGTGTGTGTATGCATGTGGGTGGGTGTGCTCTGTATGCTCCACCTCTCTCGCAAGTGCGTTTGCTCTCCCCTCTCGTACTCCCCCTCCTCTCTCGGCTTCTGTATCCCGGATGGTAGGGAGGGGGAAGTATTAGAGCAACGGAGTCTTCCCTATTTCCTGCTGAGCCATGGCGTTGTCAGCATTTCTGCGCGAAGTCTCGTTGTCGCTGTTAGTCTTCTCTCTCTCTGTGAGCAGATGTACTTGGGACTCCTTCCTCTCTGTGGTACGCTTTTCTCGTATCTTCTTTGTGTTGGTATCCTCTCCGACTCCCTTGTTGTCGTTGTGCTTGTAGCTGTTGATACGTCTACCTGTATGAGGTAGCGTGCGTATACGTGTGGGTGTGTGTCGACACACGCCATCATCCCATCCTTCTCAGCCTCTCCATCATCCTCCTTTGTTAAGTACGTCTCTTCATCTCATGTTTGTTCGTCCGGTTCTGCCTAACCCTTCTCTCCCTCGCCCCCTCTTCGCCCCGAGGGGATTCGTGAGGAAAAAGGGAGCGTGCGCTGATAGGCACCACCCAAACAACTGTGTAGGGGGGGGGAGGGGAGACAGTTGTGGATTCAGTAGCCGCAGTGGGCTAGTGGTGACGCGATCAATGGGGAACTTTGCTCCTTGCAGTCTCTCTGGTTCTCTTCAGTGCGAAGAACGAGTGAGCTGAGGGAAAGGAAAAAAAAAACAAGTCGTGCGGTACACCCTCTCGCTAGTCCGTCCCGCTGCGTGAGTAACTAATGGCGAAGCAAGGCTCCACCTCTCTCTCTCTCCTCTCCTCGTGACTTCTCCACATCACTTACGGTCGCTGTAGCACTGAAACTCGGACCTTGGCATCTCTTCCTGTAATCATCTACGTGCATGCGGGCCTCCCGCGGCATCTGCTTCCCCCTCAGGTGCAGGGGAGTCGCACCGAGCTTGCTGTCCAGCTCTGGTGGACCTGCGCGATGCTCCGCAGGGTGTCAACCATCTCGAGGCCTGCTATCCACGCTTCTCTGCAACGTCCCCCAGGGCGGGGTCCCTCTCTTATTCGCACGAAGGATCAACCTGAGTGGGAGGAGCTTGTCGTTACCACTGAGGTGGTCTTGCCCACATACGATGGCCGCGCTGCGCTGCCGGGATAGGCGCAACACATTTCAACCGAGCATCATCGCCACAAGCAAAGCGACGTGAGAAGTGCTGTGGACTGTACGCACCTCCTTCCCTGTCTCAGTCGCATCGCTAAAGTTGCGTTGTTTTCTAGTAAAGCACTCGAGACCACCTCGATAGAAGCAGCGCCGTGATCATCTGCTGCGAAGGACGAATATCAGCTCATCACCGAGGATGCGGTGAAGTCGGTGCTCGGGCACGACAGCGCCGTGCTCTCCATCGCATTGTCCACCGCCTCTGGTAATGATTTGTGACGGCAGCAACGGTGACAGAGCGCTGACACCGTGCCCTCGCGAGTTGGACTTCCATCATTGCAGAGAGCAAAGGGTGCACGTACGGCAGAAGCGGTGCTTGCGCAGGTGATGCGGAAATGTAGCCTGTCTGTGGTGCGACCCTACCAGCACGAGAGATGCGCTCTTCAGCTTTTATTGTCGGAGCTCTTCAACGTGGCCATGTGGGTGTCTCTGGAGGTGAACGCAGAGATGCACCGATTTCTCTACCACCTGGATGAGGCCGCGCATGATGGTGCGATGCAGCTTCGTCGCAGTTCACGCGGCAGCGTGTCTGTGCCAACCCTACTTGGGCCCGGGGTGCTAGCCGATGTGCAGCGGCTAGCACTGGTGATCTCACCAACGGAGAGCGCGACAGCGAAGGGCCCGGTGCTCCGCGCGGTGCAGCTCCTCTTCAGCACACACCCCCCCCCTATGTTTCAAGCAATGCTGGATGGTGCCACAACAATGGTGGGCGAGCCTGTCGCAGCCTCCTCACCACGCCGAAATCCGCGCAAAGGGAAGCCGTTGCTTGTGTGATGCCCCTCTCCTAGACACACACGCGCACATGAAGGCCGCCCAGGACTGTATGCCTGCGAGCGCGCTTGTCTTCTATACGCGGGGCACCTGCAGACCGCCACTGCAGCCTGCGCCTTTCCCTTCCCCCCTCCCCCCAGCGGTCTTGGGGGACGCCGCGCACAAGACAGAAGCATAGGGGAACCGCGCGCTCTTCTCTCCTTTTCGCTTTGGTGAGGCTCTGATACGGATCCACATAGGTGCCAGTATTCTACGCATCACACTTCTAAGAGCCAGACACATTTCGCGGAACTCTGCTCGTTCCCTCTCACTTTTCCTTCTGTCTTCTACCTACCCACCTCTCTCTCTCTCTGTGTAGTGTATCGTCTCTTGCACGGTGTGTTCCCCCCGTTCAGCTCGAGAGCCTCCGTAGTGGCGCGCTTTTCTCGCTCTGTGAAGAAGTCATCATCTTTGGACGTCGATGTTATCATACGGGCGAAACTCAGAGCAAAGGTGTCTCACTTGTGTACGGAGAGGGAGACTATCTTACGTCGTTGCTGTCCCCCTACCACAAGCCAAACCCCCTCTCCCCTCCCCCCCCCCCCTACGCTCGTATTTACGTGTGTCGTGGCGGGTGTGTATGAGGAGACACCACACCATACATACAACAAAAGACCACACCCATAGAAGAGTCAGTCAGCAAGAACTCTCCCTCTCTCAGGCGCGCTTGTGATCACGACAATTCATCAAAGAACAGGCAGAACGTTTTCCCCATCGGTTTCTCGTTCCCTTTTCTTTACCCTCACTCACTGCGACACGGCTGTGTTGCGTGGCCGAACTAAGATGCCACTTTCACCGCTTATACGTCCTCTATCCCCGCTGCAGACGCAGTGCGCCCCTTTGCTGCCGGAGCCGTACTCTCTTGCCGACGTCATTCTTCAGCCCTTTTCCGCGGCGACGTCGGCGACCCCCGCCGGTGTGTGGGATGATCACACATCCTCCGTTGCTGTGGGTAGACCCACTGCTCCAGAGTCACAGCATAGCCGCGTCGCGTACCCCTCTGCGCCTGGCGCTACCAATGTGCTGCCCGTCGCCATGTCGACGCCTGCACCACCCCTCCTTCTGGCTCACACACTGGCGCCATCGTTTCACAGTATGGTGGGTGACGCACTGAGTTCAGAGATGCTGCGAGACAGCTACGCCGCTCAGCCCAAGAAGGATCGTCGGCAGCACTCGGTTGTGGAAACTTTGCGATGCGTTCCGACTGGCACCACTGCTTGGCCTGGGTCGCGTCTCAGCACTGACACAGGTGCCACAAAAGTGCCCGCTGCAAGTGATGCGGTTCATTTTGAGCACCCGAGGCGCACGCAGGCGCCAAGCCGGGCATCATCTTCCCCTAACCACCCCTACGTCAGCGGCACAACGGCGCGCTCCAGTTTTGCGCATAGAACGCCAGCAGATGAGGCTCTGCCTGCTGCAACGTCGTCATCGTTGCTGCATTCTGCGGCCACGACGGCGATGGCGGCAGCACAGCCGTCTTATGGCACTGCACTCTTGCGTAAGCGCTTGCCTGCTACGCAGGCGAGCCAAAGGGAACGCTGTCGCTTGCATCTCCTGGCGCAGAGGCAGCTGCAGCGCTCTTCGTCCCAGTCCCTCTTCGACTGGCGTGCCCGCGGCAGAGCAAAGGTGGTGTCCCCTTTGTTGACGCTCTCGTCCTGTGGCGGTGCCTCAACTGCAGCCGAGTGCACTGAAAGGGACCCGAACAAGCCTTACCCCGCCGCGCCGCTCGCAGAGTTGGCGACGTGCTACCACGACACCTCAATAAGTGATTCCTCCTGTCGCCCCCATATGATTTCGATGGTGGCGTCTCCTGTTGTGGGGGAGAGCAGCAAATCAGCAGAGACCAACGCTTCCGCAGGCGGCTGCGCGAGAATCTCTCATGCGCGAGTGGTGACTCCATTTGCCAGCTCAACACTGTCGCCCGCCCACTCAGACGCAGCGGAAAAGACGAAGGAAGGGGCTTTCGTGGCACTACCTCGTTACTTCCCTCACTGCGCCTGTGGTAGGAGAGAGGAAGAAAATGTGGTCGAAGGGGAGGACGGGGACACATTCTTTGACGCCCCATACGACCTGGCAAGAAAGGTGCTCCAAGCACTGCAGCCTGAGCCGATCGCTGGGCCATTACGCAGGCCAGCGCCGGAGAAGCAAGGGAAGACCCCCAGAAGCTTGACACCGAGCACGAGGTCCTCTGGTGGCGTTGCTAGTGCTCCTGCGACTGGATCGCCAACGTCACCGGCTGCCGAGCCCTACCTGCCTCGCTACGTCTATCCAGCCTTGGAAGAGTGTCGTCGTTTGCTACACGAGATCCACCTCGCCAACCCGTTACTGCATCGTTGCCTCGCCCCTCCGCGACCCCTGGGGACCTCCTCAGGCAGTGGCAGCTGTCGTGTTGCCACAGCTGCTTTAGCTCCTTCTGAATGCTCGCAAGCGTGCGCATCATCAAACAACATGCCTGTATCAGCCCAGAGTGGCACCTTTCCCTCTCTTTCTGCAGCCACCACCGCTGTGGTTCCACCAAAGCAAACAACTCTTGCTCTAAGCTCTGAGGCGCGCCGGCTGTACCACTGGAACTCCACTTCCGCTGCCGAGGACCTCTCACTCATGCACGAGCCGTTCCAACAGTCTTCGGAGCGCTTCACCAGCTCTATGGCCCTTCAACTGCAGCGCCTTCAAGCTGTCGGAGCGCGCCTTTACGGTAACACCCATGATACATCGACCTCTCAGGACGAAGTGCACGGGCCTGCTAGGCGGAGGTGGCGCTTGCCTTCTTCAGCGCCTTCAACCTCGTCCTGGAACTTTGTGGTGCCCCATTTTGATGTCGACCAGTGCAAAAGCGAGGAGAACAACGCCAACGAGTCGCCCTCTGGGCAGCTGCGGCGACTCTTGCGAGAGACGGAGGCGGCGCTGCCATCCCTGCTGGGACGTGAGGCAGGCCCACCGCTTTCCACTACCCCCAACGCGGCCTTTACTACTCTTTTACCCTCAACAAAGAACAATGCTCGCGGTGACAGGGATGACTGCAGCCACAGCGCCCTCGATGGTGCCCCCACGACCCACGCTGCCGGCATGTCCACGCCGCTAGTGGGGAACCTGTTTCCCTTCCCATCCATCTGCGACTCGTTGACGCCAGCCCGACCACCGATGCTATCGTCCTCCCCATATGACGCGTAAGCGACGCTAAATGTGCAGTGGCGCGAGGCGTGGTGGGGGAAGACGTCTGGGGGGTGGCGACATGCTGAGAAAAAAAGAGAGTTGGGGTGCCTTTGGTGCGGACGGCTGCTCGCCAGCGGCAGCAGGTTCGCTCTCTCTCTCTCTCTCTCTCTCTCTCTCTTCTCAGCCAGTTCAGTTGTCTGAGGAGTAAAGGCACCTTTTAGCCCTGCAAAACCCAGCGCGCGACAAGGCAGAGCTGGCACGATGGAGAAGACGAGCGGGCAGGTTAGTCTGCGGACTCCCATTTCCCGCCCGCGCGTATCCTGCGCCTTGTCTCTGGCTAGCATGCACTCGCGTATGCGTCGGAGTCCGCTTGATATCACTTTGGAGCGGCTATTGGCCACCTTCCATACCCCTCAGTGTTGTTGAGCCGCTGCGATGCAAGGCAACCACTGCGCACCAGCCGCCTCCCCTCGCCCCTACTACTCATACCATCACACCCCCTCTCTATCCCTTTCGCCACAACTCTTTTCTCTGCTGGCCCTGACTTACCTTTTTCTCGTCGCTCGCTCTTTATGCCTACCACTGAAGGGTCCTTTCGCGCACTCCAATAACGATCGTGGGTACAGTAGAGGGCTGCTGCGCACGTATAGAAGTGCACTGCTTCCCTCACCCCTCACCCCCTCACTCGCACTAGTACAGAGAAAAAAAGAACCACTGAGAGTGCCGCATACCGCAAGGGAACAGTCGCGCCCTTTCCACACACACACACATACACCGCCACCGTGACCTCCTCAACCCAGTGGCGTCGAGTCCACTTGTAGGCATCATAATACGCACCCCTAGATTTCCTTTCCACTTACGACGAGTGACACTGGGTACGACGAAAGGGCCGGAGAATACACATCACGTATCACTCACTCACACACATGTGCATAGTCTCTCTCTCTCTCCTCCTCTCTGGTAGACACCCTCCCCCATCCCCCATCCACCGGACCCTCCTCCTTTACCTCTGTGCTTGCTGCGTTCTTTCTGACTCACCTATTTTTCTTTCATATTTGGCATCACTTGGCCTCTCTTGTGTCTCCGTGTCTTTTCGCTTAGGCGTCTCACACGACCGCTGCGACACAGCGAAGTCGCTTTTCTACGTCGTCCTCCTCCAGACTTCTTGCTTTACACCGCCCTAAGCGCCCAATACGTACGTACAGGGAGGCGCGCGTTTCTTGACGTGGGGGCGGTAACACAATCGTAAAGCAGTAACTAGACCGTTAGCGTGGAGACCATCATGAGTGCTCCACCTCTTCAGCGCGGACAGCTGCAGCAGCCTCCGCTATCGTCCCCATTTCAATCACGCCGTCAGCACGAAGAGGTAGAGGAGCACCTCCACCAACCGACGCGGCGCTCTCCCGAGGACGAGACGCTGCTTGACTCTTTGTCCTTCACGGAGTCCACCGACTCCACCGTCGCCGACCTCAAGCACGGTGGCAGTTACAGCGGCCGTCATGACGGGGAGTGGCGGCTTGGCTACGAGGACGAGGATGTCAATGACACATCTGTGGTGCACGAGCAGGGGGAGGTCGATTACAGCCTTGTGCCCTCTCCACGCCGGGCTGAGATACACACTGAGCACTGGCCGCGGTGCAGGCGAGGCAGAACGGAGGAAGAGGAGGGGAAAGCGGGAGACGTGATAACGGCAAGGCAGCCCACTTCACCTGAGTCACGTCTTAGCACAGAGCTTCGCAGTTCGGGTTGCAACTCGTCTGAAGCCGAGGCTGGCGCAGGCGACAAGAGTAGTAGTGACTCGGTGATTCCAAATAGTGACGACGGCTGGGTCGCTCACAGTCATAGGGAGCTTAACCACGCGACGAGTCATCGGATAGGTTCTGAGGAAGTAGACGAGGGGGACACATCCTATGGTACTCCTCACATCAGTAGCCGCGAACAAAACAAACACTCAACCATCGCTGCAGCAAGTCAGTGTTTCGAGCACGCGGCCCAGACGAATCCCTTACCGCGTACAAGTCGCCAGCTCGTGTACACCGACTCCGGCACAATGTTCTCACCCACACTAACTGATGACGTCGTCGAAGATTCCGACTTCGCAGCAGGGGTTGTCACAGCACTGACAACACCTGACACCGTGCACGATGACCAGGATAGCGCCGCTGCAGCGCCAATAGTGAGAAACCTGGAAGCCCCAGCTGTATCTCGTGGCACGCTGCAACACCTCTGTGTCGTCGAATCCGATATGAATGACGCGGCGCTATCGGCCCCGGGGGCTGGCACCTCGCACTCTTCCTCGCCTGCAGCGCAGGCGAAAGAGGGGTCTCTGAAAAACCCCATCGCACAGGAGTCTGGCGAGACCGAAGCCTTACAGAATGTTCACTGTCGCCCGCCACCGCTGTCTGTGGCCTCTCCATCTGAGCTAAAGCGTGCCGACACTGAGATGGAGAGCGCCATGCGGGAGATGGCGGAGCAACTGCGGTGGCATGATCACCACGTAGGCGCCACGGTGGCGGGTGCCAATAGCGATGGCGGTGTAGCCAGCCGCGGCAACACGCCGTCTTTCCGCAGGAGTGACGGTGAAAGTCAAGAGGAAGCTGAGGCTAACCGGCCAGTGAATCGACACAGGAATCCCTCCTCCTCCTTTTCGGTCCTCCACAACCCAACCGCTGACGCAGCAGACGCCGACGCGATGAAGAGTGTGCGAGAGGATGACTGGCTCGTGCGCCAACGGTACAGCCAGGCGGACGTGGGTAATGCAGAAAGCTTCAACGCGCACCGCAGTGGACGGGCGCTCGGCAACGAGTCTCCTGCACCGGCTTTGGCAGCGTATAAATTCTTCTCGCGCCAGCTACAGCCACCGGAAGACCGACGTGCACGCATTTCTGAGCTCGCGAAGGCCTTGCGCTGGGATGGCTCCCGTGCCACCTTCACTGGTCCTAGTGGGGGTCCGCTAGCGTCGCCGCCTGCCGAAGGACAACCGCGCGACAGCATGGAAGGGGTGGCCACTCTCTGCACTCCATGTGCTGCCAACAGCACGTCGCATTCTCATGGCGAGCCCATGCAGGGCGCTGCTGGCGTAGCAATGCTCTCGTTGCCGAACACGTCAGCGCCGTCTCTGCAAGGGGAGGTATTTTCACCGCACCAGCAAGAACTCATGATGGCAGACTTGCAGGTGTACTACAACAACAGTTGTCGCCTTGGTGTCGGAGCAGAGGAACATCGGCGTTGCCCTGGTCTTTCCGATTCACCTCTTCTAGAGTCCTCGGTTGTAGAGGGGATGCCGACTGTTACGACAGCTGAAGGGATCTCAACAGGGGTGGCAGGGGCTGCGGTGTTCAGCGTCGACTTCCCCGCAACCCCACCGCGCATGCCGCTCACCTCGCGCCGCCAGAGGCCACCGCCGCGGATGCTGTGCCCGCCTACCCCGTCGCCGTCCCCTTCTCGCTCTACTGCCATGGATGCCATGTTTGCCGTAGCAGCAGCTGTTGAAGAGGGGGAGGCGCTGGATGCAGGCGTTGTGGTGCCGAGCTTCCCAGAAGTGGCACCGGGCGCTGAGCCGCAGCGGCAGCCGCAGCTAAGTAGCATCAACACTCCGCCGGGACAGTCTGCATTGGAGCTCTGTACGACCAGCGCCGGCGTGGAGGTGGTGTCTTCATCGCTGTGCCGATCACCCCTGTGGGTTTCGTCTGCATCAGAGGCACTAGCAGACGCGGTCGTGTCAGTTGTGGCGCCTGCTGTTGCCACGGTTGCGACTGCAGCCGTAGATGGCGATGTTAGGGTGAGTGTCGTCAGCTCTTCTTCACCTTGTCATAAGATGGCGGAGGAGGACAATGTCAGTGCTGACATGGATCTGCTAGGTGCATTGGACTGTCAGAAAGGTGCGCTGAGTGAGCCATGTGCTGCAGCCGACACCTCTGTCGCTGTGAATGACGCCGACAGGTCGCCTATGGTGTCACTGTGCAGTGCAAGCAGCGAATCATCGCAGCCGCGACTCAACTATAGCGATCACACTGTCGCTTCCTCGGCCTACCGCTCAGATAGCGCTCCGCAGCAAGTCGGTGTCGTCGCGATCAAGAGTGCCAGCCGTGCTGAGCGTGAGCGAGCAGTTTTCTGTACCACTTTTCAAGGTAGCACATCTACGCGGAACGCGGCAGTCAGCGCCGCGGTGCCAGTGGTGCGGCAGTCGCTGATGCGGCATGACGATCCTGGGGAAGACTCGCCCGTTGTGCTCGTCGACCTCATACCCTTTTCCTATGGCAGGCAGAGGGGAGATAGGATGGCGCTTTCGTCGTTACCACGTGATAGCTGCGGCGATGCCGTAGCATCGTCGAGCATCAGTAGCGTGGCTCGCGCAAGCACTGAGACAGAGAGTGCGGTGGCCGCTGGGAGTGACGCGACAGACGACATCGCGCGCAGGCACGTCATCTCGACACGGCAGTCCGCCAGCGCTCGAAAATTGCGGTCGGCGGCGGCGGTGGAAGGTGAGGAGCATCCGTACGTGCAGCTCACGCTCTTTCCATTCTCGGCCGCGTCACCGTCACCGATACGCCCGTCACTCAGTAACGGGAGTGAGAAAGTGTGGCAGCACTACGAGGCACCGACGCTCTCGTTGTACACCGGTGGTGGCGGTGAGGTAGGTGAGTGCTATCACGACGACGCAGACAGCAGCAACGCAGATGACGAAGCGCACCTCCGTTACGATGATGGGACTTGCTCTCCGGCGGAACCTACCGCCGCTGCTGCCGCCTGCCCCACTCGCAAAAGTGAGATACTGGACGACCTGTATAGTGACGGCGACGGCATGAAAGAGCAGGCGTACATCGAGGAGGCTCTGTGCCGTGCAGAGGCGAAGAGTGCAAGGCTGCGCCTCGAGCTGACGTCTGCCGCGGCGCGCACAGCTGAGGCGGAGGCGAAGGCGCAGGCACGGGAGCTGGAGTGCGCAGAACTGCACATGCTGGTGAGCCGTATGCAGGTGGAGTTAGCAGCGGCACAGGCAGCCGCTGAGTCGACAACAACGAAGACACGTATAGATGCTGAAGTCCAGGTTGTTGCCTGCACCGACCTCTTGGATGGCACCGCCACAGCAGCTGCCTCGCTCTCAATTTCACCAAATCAACTAGACACAGCGACGCCAAGCACCCAGAAGGACATAGCGCTTTCGGAGGCTGCGGTCTGGCAACGCCGCCATGATACCGTGGCGCAGGAGCTGGCCATTCTCAAGGGTAACATGGCTGAACAGCTGGCGGTACTGGATCGGCTAGGCATGCAACCTCCTTTTTCGGAGGAGCTGGTGCGTGCAGCGGAGCGGCGACTACGGCATGTCAAAGTTGCTCATGCACCTGTCACTGCCACGAAGATCAGCCAACCAGCCGTAACTCTTTCGGAAACTCCACACACACCACCCCGCCCAACATGCGTCGACAGCACCGCCTCGCATGGCTTCCCGACGGGCGGCACCTCCGTCACCGCGACAGCGAAGATGCAAGTAAGAAACGGCAACACGATCGCGGTTCTGCTGAGCCAGCGCAAGCAGGACCGTCACCTCGAGCAGCCAGCAGCAACGGATGGGGTAGCGACGGGAGCTGCTGGCTCGGCAACCGCGTCATCCACGCTGGCACCACCAGGAAAGCGCGATGGCAGAGCAAACTGCAGTTCCCCGCTGGATGCCAAAGAGAACTGCGTCGTTTGAGCTCCGTAAGGAAACGGCTGTTCACCACCACCACCACCCCTCCCCCGCTACTCTGCAGGTGCATTTCACCTACACCGTGGCTTCAATTCGCTTCTTTCTTTCCTCTTATTAGATCCCCCCTTTTCAAGGAAGAAACGGAGTGTGCGCTTCCACAGACAACAGCCATGCGCACCTGTGTGTGTACTGCTGTCGGCAACAGGCGCTTTCCCTGTCTCTGTGTCACTCTGTTAGATGCTGAATTGGGTTGGCTTTAGCTCCTTGTCTGTCTGTTATCGCGATATCTGCGGTGTACGGGTGCGCGTGCGCGCACTTTCACCTCTCCATTCTCGTTTTCGTCGTTTTAATTTGAGGTCTCTGCCATGGCATGTGAGGTGCAGTACACTCGTGTGTGTGTGTGTGTGTTTCTTTGTCCCGCTCAGTCGGCCGGACTTCATCAGTGCCCTTCCTCTCCCCTTTCCCCACCCTTTTCCCTCTCTTCTTTCCTTTTCCGTCTCTATCAGCTCTTGTCAGTGTGTTCTTTGATTTTCTTGTATACGAGTATTACTCTTGTCTCTCAACTTTGGCGCTCACACCATCACCGTCGTCGTCACTCCCCCACCCCCCCCCCCCCACACACACTCACACACACCGACGCACCGTGACTTGTTTATGAGTTGCCGTGTTGTCTCCCCCAGAGTACCGCTGACGCATTCTTGTAAGACATGCAAAGGCTGTGAACGGAAGGAGAATGATCCACGCGTGTGTGCGTGTGCGTGTGTGTGCGTGAAGGTGCGACCTGACGCGTGTACAAACGCATGCGTATGTAGCAGATCGACTGGCACACGTGCGAGTAAGCTCAGAGGCCGCAGCTGCCTTGTGCCGCCAGTTTGTTGCGCCCACTTCCTTGATTTGGGGTAGGGCACGCTTGAAAAGAAAATGTGCCTCTTCTCTCTTCTCGGTCTCGTGCTTACGTTTGAGCAAATAAATTTCCCCTCTCCGCTTCATGCACCACTTTTCTCACCCCTTTCACCTCCCCCCCCCCTCCCCTCCCCCCGACGCGTGCACACGGACTCACGCGCTGTGTAGCTCATATATACGCAGCGTAGTAGGCGATCACGCAAGAAGTACATCCCATCAATCACACTCCCCATCTTTCCCGATCTCTCTTTGCCCACTCGGGTTGCATCCATGGCAGAGCGTAACTACAGCCCCTTTTCTGGATTCACCACCACGTCCCGTGGTGGTGGTGGTGCTCCCAGAAAGGACAGCTCAGGTGCGATGGGCAGCAAACTGGCGCCTGTAAACTGGTCAGCTAAGAGCCTCGTCCCCGGTAAGTGGAAGGTTGTCGACGCCAGCGCGATCCGTAAGGCCGCCAGCATAAAAGATAACCACAGCACCAACAAGGTGACGCACCTCAGCGACGGCGAGGCGGACGAATGGCGTCAGGCCAACTCTATCACAGTTTCCGACTCCGACCAGTGCCCGAACCCAATTACGCAGTTTGACATGCTCACCACCGTGCCGCAGTACCTGAAGGCAAAGCTGCTGGCGCAGGGATTCAAGGCCCCCACCCCCATCCAGGCGCAGTCCTGGTCGATCGTTCTGTCGGGCCGCGACCTCGTCGGCGTGGCCAAGACCGGCTCCGGCAAGACCTTAGCGTTCATTGTGCCAGCCCTGGCTCACATCGCGCTTCAGGAGCCGCTGAAGATGGGGGACGGCCCAATGGTGATTGTCCTCGCTCCGACCCGCGAACTGGCCCAGCAGATAGAGCAGGAGACGATCAAGGTGCTGCCGCAGAGCATTCGGTGCGGCTGCATTTACGGCGGCGCGCCGAAGGGCCCGCAGCTCGGACTGCTGCGCCAGGGAGTGCACATCCTCGTGGCCACCCCGGGTCGTTTGATCGATTTCATGGAGATCAAGCGCGTAAACCTGCTGCGTGTGACGTACCTTGTGCTAGATGAGGCGGACCGCATGCTGGACATGGGATTTGAGCCGCAGGTGCGCGCCATCTGCGGTCAAATTCGCCCCGACCGACAAACACTCATGTTCTCAGCCACGTGGCCCCGCGACATTCAGAACCTAGCCGCCAGCTTCCAGAAGAACTGGGTGCGCATCAACGTCGGTAGCATGGAGCTGCTGGCGAACAAGGATGTCACGCAGCACTTCATCTTGACCTCAGAGGCAGCGAAGCTCGATGAGCTGAAGCGGCTGATGGAGCGCCATCGCAATCAGCGCGTGCTTGTCTTCTGCAAGACGAAGAAGACGGCGGACTACCTGGAGTTTCAACTGAAGCGCAACGGGGTGGACTGCATGGCTATCCACGGCGATAAGGAGCAGCGTCAGCGTGAGTTCATCCTGGAGCGCTTCCGCAAGGACTCGCGACTGTGTGTAGTGGCTACCGACGTGGCCGCTCGTGGTCTCGACATCAAGGAGCTGGAGACAGTTGTCAACTACGACTTCCCTATGCAGATTGACGACTATGTACACCGTATCGGCCGCACGGGCCGCGCCGGAGCTAAGGGTGCGTCCTTCACGATGATCACGAAGCACGAAACTCAACTGAATGCATCGACGGTATTCCAGCTGGTGGAGCTGGTAGAGCGCGCGGGGCAGGAGGCGCCTGGGTGGTTGCGCGAGTGGGCTGAGCAAGGTGGCGGCTATCACGTCCCAAAGCGCAACCGCAACATGATGGGCAGCTTCGGCCGCAGCGGCCCACGTATGCGCATGCCGGGCGACCACTCCGCTGCTGGCGATGGTAGCGGCGGCGGCCACTTTGGCCTGGCGCCGCATGCTAAAGGCTCACCGGCATTCGGCATGAAGGATGGCGCAATAGAGAATAAGAAATTCGACTACAGCAGCGAGGACGACGACTCTGCCCAACCGATCAAGCGCACCCGCCATTAGACGCATCTAGGGCGATGCAAGGGTGGGTGGGGTTTAAGAGAGAGAACGAGAGAAGAGTCATCGAAGGTGACATGACTCCATGAGACTGCGAAGCACTTGGTGCTCATTATGTTCAGTCTTTTTCTCTCTCACTCTTTTCCGGCTCCCCCGCGCGTGTGTACTGCTCTGTCTGTCTGTCTATGTCGGTATTCGCTTTGCCCTCCCCCCGCTTGCCCTTTACATTTCTGTGAGGCGCGCTGGGTTATGCATCTGCCTGTGTGTTTGTGTGTTGCTACGTTGATTAATAGGTCCCCCCACCCTCCCCTCTCCTTCCCGTGCCTTTTCTCTGTTGTTCCCCCCCCCCCCTCTCTCTGTGTTATCATAAAGCGCAAGTTACGTGTAAAAAGGTCTGCGGCTGCCGTTGTAAGTGTCTCTATGCGCGTCGTAAGACCACCCCCCCCCCCCGCTATGGACAACGGTGTCGTCCGTTGCCTCTCCTTCTCTGTAAGCGTGACCCCCTCTCCTTCTCGCCACCGCTGTCTCTTCTCTTCGTTGTCGCCATGTCCTCCTCGAGTGCCTCTGGGCTCTTTTCTTCTTGTTGTTCTGTTTCTTTGGCGCGCACCGCTCTACCGTAGACTCCCCCTCCCTTCCCTGGACCGGCGTCTCCTCAATGTAGTCCAGCACCAGCCAGCTACCAAGGTAGGAAAAGCGTTTGTGGACGGCGCTCCCGTGCTCGATTTGTTATATAAGGGCACCACCATCACGGTGCTGAGGAAGTTTTGCGTAGGCCCACACCCTACTCACTGAATGGATAACTCAGTCAATTGTTGCGCCCGTGTTCGCTTCGACAAGAAATCCAAGAGGGCAAAGCTTGCATGTGAAACGCCGTAATGATCTCTCCTAGGCCCTCTTCCCTTCATCATTGTGGTGGACTCGCTGAGTATGAGGTTCAGCAAGGCGCCTGTGTTACATCATGCACTCTTTGCTGATGGCCTCACACTCCTCACATCCTCCACAGAGAGGAGGAAGTCATGGAAGCCACACTACAGTTCTTCCTCTGGAGGGTGGAGCACGGAGCATTGGCGCACTTTGTGGAGCTGAGCGCCCCTCCCTCTCAAGCATAGGGCACGCCCTTTGGTGCGCAAGACCATCACCAGCTGACGTTCTCTGTTGCACGCGCGTGTCTGGCAGAGGATCACTGCCCCATGCCTTCTCGGCGTGGACTTCCAGCCAATTCACGTCACTGGCCGGCACATTGCGGAGGTTATCAAGGTACCCACGGCTCGACTTGTCAAGCTGAAGGAAGCGCGCTCGCAGGAGTGTGGTCTGCCAAAGGCTCTTCACTCTTTCTACATGGCGCTGAATGAATCAGAGCAACTTTGCGGTGCCGCCGCGTGATGGAGCAGTGCTCGTGAAACGCGCATCACGACCCTGGCCACTCTCACGCCAAAGCGGCGGCAGTTATCGCGGGTACGCCAACATACGTAAACAAAGGAGGCTCACTCCAAGAGGCCCATTTCCTGCCCCTCGACTCCAAAATGCTGCCGCGCCATGCCCGTCTGTATCCCTCCGCGAGTACGCGAGAAAGCTACCCTGCACATTGGGCACAGGAAGTGTGTACGCTGGACCACGGTGTCGCCGCAACACTTCTCCAGCTCTCACACGGGTATGCAGGCATCGACCCCCTTCGAAGCACCGCACGCGCACGCCTCCCTCGTGCGGAGCGGTCATGTGTACCACCAGACATTACTCCCTGGCGGGTTGCAAAGCGGACTCTTCTTACAAGCAAAAGCTAGCGGCATGCAGACAACGACTCACCTCTTTACCCAAGCTCCCTTACCTACTGTGGAGAGATGGTGCGGCATGGGCAGACATCAAGCCAAGGCCGGCAGCGATGCTGTATAATAGTGGTGCTCTCACAGGTGCAGCGACAGGAGGCTGCAACCGCTCGCTCACAGTGATTGCGCTGAATGTGAGGCAATGGTACTGGGGCGCTGACCTGCCGCAAAGACTGCTTGATTAGCTGAGACCCCGGAGAACAAGTGTGGTTGCTGTCGCTACAGTCTCGCTCTACCTCCTCATGGAGTTCAGAACGGGGTCACACATTAATGAAGAATGGCCTGCTGCGACGCAATAGGGCACTAATGCTGAGGCTAGTCAACCGTTGGGAGTGTCTCTTGCTTGCATTTTTCTTTTGCCATTGTGAATTGAAGCACAACGACGAAGTTGACTAGCCCGCAAAATTGGCCATATCAGAGGAGCCGACGCCAAGTGCGTGGGTTGCAAGCATGGCCACCATTCTCTGGCATCAGGTCGACATCTCTTGCTACCCGCACGACAGGCGCCACTGCCCCCGTTCTCCAGCAGAGCCCTGGAGAGGGCCCGCTTGGATCGCGGCGTGCAGTCCATCCGAGTCCGTCTGGCGCCAATCACGCTGCACGTATGTGAAAGGGGGATGGGGAAGGACGGGAACGAGTCCGTCAAGGCGCACGGCCCGATTCGTCGGCAGGGCGGCTCGTCCCAGGCGGCCAGGGCCCAGCCACAGTGCAACAGAGGCGTAGGTGGGCTGTGACGGTGTGTGTGCATACGTTTGGTGGCCTGTTCGTGGCCCAATGGTACGCTGGAAAGAGAAATCCCCTTGGTGCTGTGGACCTCCTCTTCCTGCTGGGCGACTGGTTTAGTCCTTCTTCGCTTTGTCTCCAGCCTCTTGCACCTGCCTTGGTTTCCGCAGGCTCCTTGCAAGTGTGCGTGAGGGCATCGCTATCCTTAAGGGAGCATGTCCTGTAACATCTACTACCTAGACGAGGTACACGCCGGCGCATCGCCTCACCACCCGTCTGCCCACATTGCTGTGTGTGCCTCTCTTCCCCTGTCTCGTGTAAGTGGTGCCCTCTCCTTCCACTCTCTCGCCGTGGCGGGACAGCACATTAAGCCAGAAGGGAACGCAAAGGTGGAGAAGCGAGACCCTCTACCGCTACATCTGTCGTTCGGAGACGGGCAATCCTAAGTTAGGAGGCACGGAAGAGAGAAAGAGAGGAAACGCCGGCGCAATTGCGAAGCTGGTGTGTACCCACACTGAGCGTGTGATGCGCTGAGCGGGGTCACGTCCGCATACCTGCGCTGCAGCGGCTACCGCTGCCACACGTTTCCCTAAAATATAGGAAAGCACTGCCACGCTGGCGCCAGCTTCCCTCATCACTACTGCCACCTCCCCCCCCCCGCATAGCGCTCTCCAGCGTGCCTTGGCTCCCTTTTTGTATTCTCTCTAATCAGTCATCCTGCCCCTTCATCTCTTTCAGCCATCACTCCTTTCATTTGCGTTGGGTCTCCTCTCTCTCTCTCTTATACCACCACCACCAACCCCTCCTGACGTTTCCAGAGGCCCCGAGTACTTCTCGAGTCAAGTTCGAAATATATTTACTGGCGCGAGGGCGCCTTATCGTCTGACAGTCGCGAAGGTAAGGAGGAAGAAATGGAAGACGTACATGCGTGTACGTGCATGTTCACCTCCAGCCCCCTCCCTCTCCTCTTCTCCCTACTTCCATACTGCAACTCCGACTCCTGATTGCCTTCGCAGTCGCCGACCCGCGCGCAGCTCCGGCCCTCGCGAGGATCGAGAAGGAATCCATAAAGTACTCCATTTCTGTGCTTTTCTGCGTGCATTTGTACTCCCCTCGTTTCACTGCGCTCTGACTGTCAATGTGAAATCAGCGCTGGTGTTTCCATCGCTGCCTGACATATCGATTTCTTCTTCTCTCTCCCACCTCTCCAGTTTGCTGGGGCGGACTTCACAGGCGCGAAAATCATGGTATCTCTTTTTTTGCTGATCGACATTGACAATACACTGTACGAGTACAGCGAAACTGGCTTTGACAAAGAGATGCGCAATCGCATCTTTGCCTTTGCAGAGCAGAGGGTCGGCTTGACCACCGAACAGGCTGAGTGCCTCTCTCGCAGGTACTGGCTCAACTACGGCCTCTCTCTCCACGGCTACGTAAAGGAGTACAATGTCGACGCGAAGGAGTACAGCGACTTTGTGCACCAGTGCTCCTATGATAAGCTGCACTATAACAAACCGCTGGTGGACATGCTGCTGAGCATGCAGTACGTGCGAGAGGATGCAGAGGAGTACGACGGGCCGCATCCAACTGGCGTCCATCACCTCTACTACTACACAAATGCCAACCGCTCTCATGCACGCAAAGTGCTTGACTTACAAGGACTGCGTCCTATATTCACCCGACCGCGTCCGGTAGGGTTGCCCGTGAAGGAGTACCACCGCATCGACGACGAGGCTGGCTTCGAGGATCACGTGGAGTGGCTTGGCTTTTCTTACGAGGATCAGTGGCGGCTGACGAATCCGGTGATTGCAAACAAGCCAATGCGGCGAGCCTACGAGGCGATCTACAAGGCAATTGAAGACCAGATAGCCGAAGATGCGACACTGGTGACCACCACTACAACAACAGCGGGCAGCGAGTCAGCCTTCGCATCTTCCCCGCCACTGCGCAAATCAATCAGCGCGAAGGAGGTGGAGAACAAACAAGCCCACCTCCGCCCGGAGAACTTTGTCATGGTCGACGACTCGCTCATGAACATCGATGCGCCGCTCGAGCTTGGCTGGGGAGCTGTCTGGTACGCGCACGACAAACAGGAGCTCCCGACAGATGTGAAGAGCAACGCAAGTGCCCCTCTCTATGCCGCTGCTGTCGCCTCTGGACGTCTGCAGGTGATCCGTAGCATCCTTGAGCTGAAGACGGCGGTGGAGCGGATTTGTGCAGTCAATAGCCGGAGTACGTCATCGTGAAGGAGGAGGGGGCAACTGCGCAGTGAGGACGTGGAGGATATGTGTGGAAGCTACACAGGTAAGCGTCTCTCTCTTTGTGTGTGTGTGTGTGTGCTTGGGATCATCTGATTCACAGGGTGGCGTGCAGCAATAATGCATGCACGCACTCAGACAAGCACTCACCACATCGCGTGCCGTGGGGGAGTCGTACTTGTTGCGGTCGATTACTACCCTCATTTTATTCAAGACGGATGTCGTGGCGGGCGTTGTGACTGTCGCGGTGGGGAGGAGCTCACACCCACGCGCTAGGCAGTCGGCTCTCTCTGCCATGCACTGTACACCTGTGCACAGGCACGCATCATACGGCAATAAACAACAGAAGTAAGAAACACATGTAAAGCGCGCTGTACATCATCAGAGCAACTGCGCCCCCGCCCTATTCTTTGCTCTCCCCGCTATAACAGAGACACGCTCGCATCCGCTACTCATGGGCGACGTGCTCAGCGCATAGGGAGGAATGAACGAGGGACTGCAACCTTGTCATGAGCCATCAAGAGTCGTCAGAGCTTTCTCTCTCTGGATCGCCCCCCCTCGTGCTAGTGCGTCTCCTGCCCCCCCCCCCCTCCTCCTTGCTTGCTTCGCTTGCCACTTTGATGTCGCCCTTTTCTCGCCTGTTTATTTATGTATTCTTATTATTTTTTGTTTCTTCTCTTTTTGGGGGGCTTTGGACTTTTGTCGTTTTTTTTTGGGGGGTCGACTGTCGATGGCAACTGCCTTGGGGCTCACAACTGCATTGTGCGCCCTCACAACAACACCTCCACAACCGAACAAGCACATCCACGCATACATCAGCCGCGCAGACAAAAGTAGCGTTTTTTTTTATTATTTGGGGCTTCCCCTGTCGTTTCTCTCGGTCTTTCTCTACTTGGCTCTTTCCCTGTCAAGCAGTGTCGAGCTGCTCTAAAAGTGGACGGACATCGTCGTGCAACCGAGTCGGCGCTGCAGCAACAGCAAACCATGAGGCCATCATCCATCAGAGGTGCACGGGTGCACTGCTGCCTGCGAGACTTCCCGCGGCAGCTTCTTCTCGTTGCTGTGTTTCTTCTTGTCCTCCAGGCAGCCAAGTCGGCACACGCGCTCACCTTTCACTTTGTCGACAGCAAGCCGTTGTGCTTCTCCGAGACGATTGAGAACGTGAAGGAGAGTCAGATTACTGGCGTGTACGACTGGAAGGCCAGTGCCACCTCGCCAGCCTCACAGGTGCAGCTCCGACTTTCCGTGAAGGACAGCACTGGAAATGTGTACTACGATAAGGCGATGATGGAGGGCGAGCACTCCTTCGCGGTGCAGCTGAACCCAAATGTGCTGAATGGGGAGCAGCTCATCTGTTTCACCGCCTCCTCAAACTTCGTCGCCTCCGAGAAGGACCCGGTGAAGGTGCGTATTGAGTTGGATCAGGCGCTTAAGAATGAATTCAAGGCCCGCAAGGAGCTCATCAAGACCATTCAGAAGCGACGTCAGGTTGACGGCCTCGACGTTTACACGTACCAGGAGGTAGGGGGAGAGTTGAAGGACATCCTGCAGCCGCGCGCCTACCTGGAAACCATCGAACGAGAGCTGAATGCGATGGAGGAGCTGTTAGATCAGCTGGTGATGGGCTTGACCACCAGTGTAACAAGGGAGTTCCGCATGCGTGAGACTTCGGAGAGCACCTTTACCCGTGTGTGGGTGTGTGCACTGCTGCTTATCGGCATCATTTCCGGCGTCCTCTGGATGCAGTTTCGCTTCCTCAAGTCGACCCTTCGCAAGAAGAAGCTCCTGTGAGAGCGCCGGGAGTAGGGGTCACGGCGAATGAAGGAGGGTGTCTACAGGAATGAGTGGCGCGAGTTTTCGTATCGTCCCCACGCTCCTTCTTTTTTTTCTACAGCTTTCCTTCCTCTGCCCCTCGCCTCGCTTCTACTTTGTTGTTCAGGGGCGCGCGTATCACTCCTGTCGTATCGTAGGGCGGGACGTGTGTCAGTACGTGTACATGCCTCTCCTGTGTCTGATGCGTCCTTGCTGGCGGAAGTTGAAGGAACTTGATGGTGATGGGCTTTTTTTTGACTGGGTTCTCTGGCTGGTATTGGTGGTGTATATGCATCCGGTGAGTGCGAGAGTGGGCCTCCATTCATCTCCCCTTTGCGTCTGTATGCTGTTGCGGTTTTCATCATTTCCCTCGTCCTCCTCCAGTCTCGATCGTTCTCCATGTGATTGAAATGGGCACTGGAAGCAGTGTTCGTTGTCGTGGTGTGGGTGGGGGTGGTGGGCGAGACAGCGGTACGAGAAAGCTCGTCCCTTATCCTCCTTCGCCTCTCCTCTTACTTTGCAGAAGCACTCGTCGACGTTTCTGTGAACCCTGAGTGGGTGCACAGCGCAAATCGATCTGCTAACGCTCTCGGTCTTGCTTGTGTGTGTATGTGTGTGTGTGAGTGCATGTCTGAAGGATTGTGTATCCTTCAGCCGTATGCAGATAAGAGGACCATGAAGACAGCTGGCTCGAGACGGTAGGGTCCGGCCCCAGTGAGGAGACCTTCTTTAACCAGTGCCCTTGGGCGGCGGCACTGTTCGCTCCCACTTTTCCTACGAGGCTACAGTAGAGTGGTCACACTCTACTGCTTTTTCCTGCGTTCTTTGCTACTGCACAACATCCCTCTGTCTGTGTTTCCGTCTCCTCCCCAGCTCTGCTCTCTCTAGCGTTCACTGCGAGCGGCAACGGAGGAGGAGGGGCAGGGGCACATGGACACCTGCAGCTGCTACTGGGTGGCCGCGTACTTCACTTCTAGGGCACCTCCAGAACGCCCTTTACCCCCTCCCTTAGCTCGCTTTGCCTCAGGTTTGTACAGGCAGTGCGCAGGAGGTCGACTGCCATGTATATGTGACTTTCTGTGCGACCGAGGCAGACACACCAGCAGGGATGACGAAGGAACGCAGCAAAATAGAAGATGCTGAGTAGTCCAGCTCCACCTTAATGCAGAGCACTAATCCACGAGACGCAGGTGACGACGGATGATGTTCTCTGTATTTTTCCTCCTCTACAACGGGCAGTTGAAAGGCCAAAAAAAAAAAGTGATACGTTCAATGCGCAGATTATTTCTTCTGTGATTTGGTAATGTCATGAGGTGACGGTGCCACACAGCTAACTCTTGGATAAGCGCGCGGGAGGAGATGCGCATGCGACACGGCTCTGAGCTCTACACCTCTCTACCTCCAGTGCTGCACCATATTGAGAACGACATTCCTGCATCGCGGGGATGATCAGCATCCGCATTCGCTATTTTGCACGTTCATAGACACGATGCCAACCGTGGCCCCAGAAGCGTACAAAAAATCCTGTACAACCTTTGTCACCCTAACAGTCTCGACCAAACTACTCGCTGCACCTTTTCCTCGCCAAGACTCCTCGCTCAGGCACGCGTACACAGCCCAGTAAACCCGTACACACAACCCCTCTGGTTTATCACATGGCGCTCTCGAAGTGACTTCATGCAGGCATCCGCAAAGGCTGGCACCAGAGTGCTGGTGAGCCAGAGAGAAAACATGGCAGCTACTGAGTGTACCACTCTACCTTGAAGTCAAGAGGTTTTCTATACCGATGGTATTTCTCCTATTTAAGCCTTCGAGTGAAGCTGTTATAATCCCGTGCCGCACATGTGCACCGTAGGCGGGACGATTCATGCACAGCGAAGATAGGAGAGACGCCGCCTGCCCTGCGTTGCGAGTGCGCTGGCTGCACCGCGCTGTGATGATTCCAACAATGCAATGTATCTCCGTTACCGGACACGGTCGCTGACGACACGCGCTGATTCAAATAACCAAGATCTGCTATGAATGCGTGTGTGCTGCTGCGTGTTTGCCCCCCCCCTCTCCTCCTTTCCTTCTCCCCCCTCTCGTGCTTCTGCATGCGCTGGGCCAACCGCAGGATGACAAAAATGTTGCATTGTAGTGTGCGCTGAGCTGGACGCCTGCTGAGAAATCAAACATATCGCAAATCACTCCACTCTGAGGGCTGCCAAGTGCGTGTAGGGGTCTTGTGCTGTGTGTGGTGTGGGAGAGAGGGGTGCGGGAGCTGCGCTGGCAGGTCCAGTGCCGACGGTGACCGTGCACTGCTTGCCCCCGCCGTGCGACGCTGTTATAATCCCGTGCCGCACATGTGCACCGTAGGCGGGACGATTCATGCACAGCGAAGATAGGAGAGACGCCGCCTGCCCTGCGTTGCGAGTGCGCTGGCTGCACCGCGCTGTGATGATTCCAACAATGCAATGTATCTCCGTTACCGGACACGGTCGCTGACGACACGCGCTGATTCAAATAACCAAGATCTGCTATGAATGCGTGTGTGCTGCTGCGTGTTTGCCCCCCCCCTCTCCTCCTTTCCTTCTCCCCCCTCTCGTGCTTCTGCATGCGCTGGGCCAACCGCAGGATGACAAAAATGTTGCATTGTAGTGTGCGCTGAGCTGGACGCCTGCTGAGAAATCAAACATATCGCAAATCACTCCACTCTGAGGGCTGCCAAGTGCGTGTAGGGGTCTTGTGCTGTGTGTGGTGTGGGAGAGAGGGGTGCGGGAGCTGCGCTGGCAGGTCCAGTGCCGACGGTGACCGTGCACTGCTTGCCCCCGCCGTGCGACGCTGTTATAATCCCGTGCCGCACATGTGCACCGTAGGCGGGACGATTCATGCACAGCGAAGATACGAGAGACGCCGCCTGCCCTGCGTTGCGAGTGCGCTGGCTGCACCGCGCTGTGATGATTCCAACAATGCAATGTATCTCCGTTACCGGACACGGTCGCTGACGACACGCGCTGATTCAAATAACCAAGATCTGCTATGAATGCGTGTGTGCTGCTGCGTGTTTGCCCCCCCCCCTCTCCTCCTTTTCTTTTCCCCCCTCTCGTGCTTCTGCATGGGCTGGGCCAACCGCAGGATGACAAAAATGTTGCATTGTAATGTGCGCCGAACTGGACCCCTGCTGAGAAATCAAACCTATCGCAAATCACTCCCCTCTGAAGGCTGCCAAGTGCGTGTAAGGGTCTTGTGCTGTGTGTGG
>NC_009327.2:894754-969601 GCF_000002845.2 Leishmania braziliensis MHOM/BR/75/M2904
TTTCCTCCTCTACAACGGGCAGTTGAAAGGCCAAAAAAAAAAAAGTGATACGTTCAATGCGCAGATTATTTCTTCTGTGATTTGGTAATGTCATGAGGTGACGGTGCCACACAGCTAACTCTTGGATAAGCGCGCGGGAGGAGATGCGCATGCGACACGGCTCTGAGCTCTACACCTCTCTACCTCCAGTGCTGCACCATATTGAGAACGACATTCCTGCATCGCGGGGATGATCAGCATCCGCATTCGCTATTTTGCACGTTCATAGACACGATGCCAACCGTGGCCCCAGAAGCGTACAAAAAATCCTGTACAACCTTTGTCACCCTAACAGTCTCGACCAAACTACTCGCTGCACCTTTTCCTCGCCAAGACTCCTCGCTCAGGCACGCGTACACAGCCCAGTAAACCCGTACACACAACCCCTCTGGTTTATCACATGGCGCTCTCGAAGTGACTTCATGCAGGCATCCGCAAAGGCTGGCACCAGAGTGCTGGTGAGCCAGAGAGAAAACATGGCAGCTACTGAGTGTACCACTCTACCTTGAAGTCAAGAGGTTTTCTATACCGATGGTATTTCTCCTATTTAAGCCTTCGAGTGAAGCTGTTATAATCCCGTGCCGCACATGTGCACCGTAGGCGGGACGATTCATGCACAGCGAAGATACGAGAGACGCCGCCTGCCCTGCGTTGCGAGTGCGCTGGCTGCACCGCGCTGTGATGATTCCAACAATGCAATGTATCTCCGTTACCGGACACGGTCGCTGACGACACGCGCTGATTCAAATAACCAAGATCTGCTATGAATGCGTGTGTGCTGCTGCGTGTTTGCCCCCCCCCCCCTCTCCTCCTTTCCTTCTCCCCCCTCTCGTGCTTCTGCATGCGCTGGGCCAACCGCAGGATGACAAAAATGTTGCATTGTAGTGTGCGCTGAGCTGGACGCCTGCTGAGAAATCAAACATATCGCAAATCACTCCACTCTGAGGGCTGCCAAGTGCGTGTAGGGGTCTTGTGCTGTGTGTGGTGTGGGAGAGAGGGGTGCGGGAGCTGCGCTGGCAGGTCCAGTGCCGACGGTGACCGTGCACTGCTTGCCCCCGCCGTGCGACGCTGTTATAATCCCGTGCCGCACATGTGCACCGTAGGCGGGACGATTCATGCACAGCGAAGATAGGAGAGACGCCGCCTGCCCTGCGTTGCGAGTGCGCTGGCTGCACCGCGCTGTGATGATTCCAACAATGCAATGTATCTCCGTTACCGGACACGGTCGCTGACGACACGCGCTGATTCAAATAACCAAGATCTGCTATGAATGCGTGTGTGAACGGCTAACTCGTCTTTTAAGTATCGCTATCATTTTGTTTGGTGACTTGTGTTTGCCATGAGTTGTAGTGTATGTTAACCTGCTGTCGTGAACGCGACTCCTGGGTGCTTTGATAATGCCAGGAAATGAAAATAGAGGTGTATTGACATAATGGAAGCTGTGGGTGATGTGGCGTTTAATGCCAACCGATGTGCGGGTGTATTCTGGTGGGTGATGCTGGCCTTTACTCTCCTTGGCAAGGCTGTTCCTTCACTCTGTAGGGAAAGTGATGCTGTTATGCACTGCCACAACACAAGAGTTAATTCAAGCTTCAGTATTGCACGTCCATTATCGGGGTGTTTAACAGAGATGATACACCACACCGCCGCTCCTCTCTGTACCGTGCCAGGACCTGCCACTCCGCCCTCTGGCTCTCTCTCTCTCTGATAACTCTGTTTATGCTGGTCTCATCGTGCAGGTCACTCACATGCTTCTTGGGGGGAAATACAGGTACACAGCGCTTCAGCGGATCACCTCAATACAAGTCCCCACTTTCACACAGCTACCCACTCCGGGGGAGTCTCAACGGGTGATCATTCGACTACACAAACTCGCATTGCATGATCCTGGCCTCCTTGACCGCCTCTAAGACTTGTGCACTTACGCCTCCCCCTCCCCCCACACATACACACACACCTGCAACGAAGGCATTTGTGGCGTTCTGCATTGTGCGCTCCCTCCCTCCCCCTGCCGTCTAGACGTTGGGTCCCCCCCTTTCTCCGCCTTCCCACCAAACAAGAGGAGCGCAAGCGCCGTCGCAATGGCGGACGAGGAGGACTACGATGTGGAGCTGAATAAGAACGAGGTGAGTAAAATCGAACGTCCGGAACGGCTGATCGAAATTCTCCAGCACGACACAAGCCGGGCGCTCACGGGGGAGATGGCAGAACACGCGCAGGCGGTGCTCGACTTCATGCCGGCCGAACACACCTACAAGGATGTAGCGGTGAAATTGAAGCGTCGACTTGACGACACGTACGGCGGAACCTGGCATGTCATTGTAGGCAAACACTTCGGCGCTAACGTCACGAATGACGATAACACGCTCATCAACATGAAGATCAATGGTGTGTACTTCTTAGCCATGCGCTCTGGTCCACCGGATCGGCCGCACGATATTGCTGAAAATGAAGCCGTCACGGTGGAGTAATACGAACGGAGAAAGCTGAAGGCCTGCTAGCGCTCAATAGAAGGCAAAAGTGACGAGGGGTGAGACATCGGAGACCCAAAAAAGAACGCCTAGGGTTCTGGAGGAGGTGGCAAGCCCTGTTGTGTGTGAAGACTGCGGTGGCGCCCTTCCCAGAGAGATGCTTCGTACATTCTGTTTACCAACGCACGGCGCTCTCCCCCCTCTTCCTATCCTGTTCTCGCAGCGCGTAAGTCTTTTCAGTTTGATGTACAGCTTTTGTTTGTGTCTCCGTATGTGTGTCGGATGCTCATGTGCGTGTGGTTCTTGGCGACTTGATGCAATGTCTCGCAGTTCTCTTTGGGTAGGTCTCCGGGGCTGGTGAGAGTCTCTTCGATTCCTGCCACGCTCCACAATGCACACACAAGCACGCACAGAGACATCGTGCACCTTTTCTTCCTTGTTTGACATTCGTTTCAATTGACTATCATCTACAAAACAGCGATTTTTCAACCACAGGGACAACAGTGGGAGATCAACTGTTGTGGGAGGTGTGTGGGTGTCGCTGCCCGCACACGTCAGCAGCATTTCTAAAGCACATACCGCTGCCAGGGACCTCAGATGGCGGTCCATTGCGTGCTTTACGTGATGGGGGGGGGGGGCGAAAGTTGTAACTTAGATGGCGAATTGGTCTCGCTCTCCCTCGTGAGCCTCTCGTGGGTACTGGACAGCGTCTGCGTGGGACAGCAGCTGGCTGCCTCTGGCACTGTCATCGTCGCAGTATTACTCTGCCCTTTCCTATGCAACTTCTTTCTCGTTCGTACTGCCTCTTTGCTTCACCCCTCGCTCTGGGGCTGGGAGCCTACGAGGAGGGATTCTTTGCCGCGCCCCGCCCCCCCCCCCACGTGCGCTTCCCGTTCCCATTTGTTTCCAGCGCGGCTACAAAGACGGACTTGATTGCGTTGTGCGAGCGGGCGTCAAAGGCGGTGAGCGTTTGCCTTAATAATCGTGTCAACAAAAACGCACACCCGCGCCGAACAAATCCGCCTGCATACACAAAAAAAAAGCACGCAGTGATCGGAGAAGCAAATGCCGGCACCAAAGCGCAAGCTGAAGGCCTTTGGAAAGAATCGGCGCGAAATACTGTCGGTGACGACAACGTACGACGAGAATGGCGACTGGGTAGGTACGCCGCATCAAGCCAAGATGCGGCGTGTTGTGAACGAGTCGTTTGACAGGTACTACAGCACATTGCAGCAGCTAGGCCGTATGGTAGCTCGCGCCGTGTATCCGACCTCGACTGACGCCTGCACCTCGTCGGCTTCTTCGAGCGCTGCTGCGCAGGAAGTATCTGCGGATGCTGCCGCATCGCTGTGGATTAAGGAGATGGTGTTATTCCGCACGCCGCTGCTGACAACTTTCTGGATTAACGACACTGATCCCCTCGCCTCTCAGGTGCGGGCCTACATGGAGTCTCTCGACCTGTCGCTTGTGGAGCCGATCTCGTGGTACCCGATCGCTGGCATGGGCTGGAGAATCCTCGCGGACAAGACGGAGTTCCGTAAGCGTCCCGAAATGCAGCCATTGCGGCAGTACTTGATTCGGCAGACGGCTCTCGGCACGATCAACCGACAGGAAGAGGTCTCGATGATTCCGCCGTTTCTGCTCGACATCCAGCCAAACGATGTCTGCCTGGACATGTGCGCATCCCCAGGCTCCAAGACGGCCCAGATGCTGGTAGCGCTTGGGCGCCACAAGGTCGTGCCCTTTGAGTCTGACGCGTCGCCATTCCCCTTCCAGTACGACAGCGATGGCCTCGTGATTGCCAACGAGCTGGACACAAAGCGGGCCAACATGCTAGTGCACCAGGTGAAGCGGCTTCGCCTACTCTTTCCTTTCGCCCTCTTTACAAACCACGATGCACGTTACTTTCCCGAGCTGCCGCTGCAGCCTCAACCCGGTGATGCGGACAAGGCGGCGGCGGCCGGTGCTGAGGTGCTTCGCTTCGACAAGATCCTCTGCGATGTTGTGTGCTCCGGCGACGGCACGCTGCGCAAGGCGCCACACATTTTCAAGATCTGGTCTCCCAGGGAGGCCATTAACCTGCAGAAGCTACAGATCGAGATTGCGCTGCGGGCGTGTCACCTTCTTCGTGTCGGCGGTCGCCTGGTCTACAGCACGTGCTCGCTGAACCCTGTCGAGAACGAGGCGGTGGTAACGCAAATTGTGCACCGCACTCGTGGTGCCCTTCGCCTCGTGGACGCCAGACCACTGCTGCCGCGGCTTGTGTGTGCTCCTGGCATGACAACGTGGACGGTCACGGATGCCAGCGGACGCGTGTTCGCAGCCCCGGAGGGTAACATGCACGAGGCGCTGTTTCCACCCCACACCCCTGGTGGGTACAGCTCCACCGCCGTCGATGCTCTGGACTTGTCGCTGTGCATGCGTCTCTTCCCTACCCACTGCAAAGGTGGTGGCTTCTTTGTGGCTGTACTCGACAAGGTGAGCGAGTTCCGGCTGAAGAAGCTCAAGGAGCTCAAGGTGGAGGAGAAAGGCGCCACAACAAATAACGCGGTGGAGGCAGCTACAGAGCAGGCAATCACCATCGGCAGTACTGCTCCTCCAAAGCGCGAAAAGGAGACGCACGTCACGAGTGCCGACGACGCGGCGGCAACCGCGGACGCCGGTGGCGATGGGCTGGAGGCGGAGTTGACCACTACGCCTAAGCCGACCAAGCCCATGTCTTTGCCGCCCCAGTATGTTGGCGCACCGGCGGAGATCCAGCGCGTCATCAGCGACTTTTACGACGTCCCGCAGTTTCCCATGCAACTTCTGTTTGTGCGCACCGCCCAGGGCGAGCGCGACTTGCGGTTGTCCCCTGGCTCGGTATGCAGCATTGTCTCTCGCATGGCCGCGCATGTGCTGCGGCACAAAACGGACAATGTCATCATCGTCTCTGCCGGGCTGCGCGTTATTGCGTTTGAGTCTCTGGACAAGGGCTGGCGCATCACGAGCGAGTCTGCGCTCCTCTTCGCAAAGCTGATGCGCCGTTCCTCACGCCTCGTACGCGTCCCTGTCACTCTCATTCAGGACATGATTGTGAGTGGTGGGAAGCTGAAGGAAAAGCTGCTCGAAAGTGTCGAGGATACGCAGCTGCGCAGAAGACTTGAGGGCTTGTCGATTGGTGCCTTCCTGCTGGAGATTGAGGCACCCAAGGCGCTGGGTGGAGTATTCTACTCGGTTGCCCTGCGCGCTCACTCGCGCATTCAGCTCCTCATAAACCACGAGGACCTGGAGGGTGTGCAGCTGCGTCTCGGCGAAGAGCTGGTAGCCTCGGAAGAGAGTCCAAATGTGGAAAAGGAAGACGATGGGTGAGAAAGGAAGCGAGGTACGTACAAGGACTGAAATTTGCCACACCCCTTTGTCACCTGTGCGAGGACGATACGCAGCCGTCGAGATCTGCAGACCACGCGCAGGCGCGTCTCTGCTTGGGAGGGGGAGGGGAGGTGTAGTACTCATGTCAACGGCGGTTCAGCCGCTAGAAGAGTATTCCTTTTTTTTCCTTTTTTTGCTGTGGAATAAATCGCCTCTAACGTACGTAAGACAGAAGAAAGAAAAAGGGAAAACGTATTAGAATAAGGGTGGCGAGGAGAGAAGGAAAACCCTCCCAATGAAGCGGAGGGCTCACTCGCATGCATCAAACTATGGAGCACTCCTTGTTTGCACCGATAGGCCGTCAGCTCTTGTTTTGCAGGTAAGCATATTGTTTCAGTGTGCACATGTGATCTGATAAGGACAATGTGCGCCGGCTCCAAGTCCTCCCTTTTTCCCTTCCCCCCTCCTCCCTCCCCCTCCTCATCTGGGGTAGGTAGGTTGCTCACACAAAGATGTGCTCACTTACACCTGAATACACGGCTCTGCCCTCTCGACTACTCTTTGGCTGCGCTTTCCTCTCGATTTTTCTTAGGGTCAGCTGCTGCTCACTACATGATCTAATGGGTCGACAGCATACCCACGCCTTTGCTCGTCTCCTTCGCTTCCTTTAATTGACGCAGTGAGACACAGGTAAACCGCGCGAGTGACAGCGAACAAGACCATCTTCGACGCCTCCGCATTCCAAATCCCCCACTGTTCTCAACCCCTTCACTGTGCCTTCTTGCCGCGCTCATTTTTTCTCTTTGCTTCACTATTTAGAGCTAAAACTGCCAACGGTAGTTTCCTCTCCTCATTTTCCAACTCGAACCGGCTCTCTCGTCACCTACTGGTGTACTTGCGTTTCCTCCCCCCTTTTCGGCGCGTTGTTGGGCCGTAGTGTCTCACTCTTCGCATCTTGTCCTCTCTCTTATTCCTACCCTACTCTCTCTCTCTCTCTCTGTGTGTGTGTAGGTGTGTGAGCGCTGTTCAAAACGTGCCAGCAGAACACATGTCGGTTGCTGTTTGTTGTTGCTGTCCCTTTCCTACCCATCCACCCCTTCTCCTGGGCCACTGCTGAGTGCGAAAAAAAGTATCCCCTCTTTTTTTGTTGCCTGGTTTCTTTGAGCGTTGTTAGATGTCGCTTGATCGTGTATGATCACCACCGCTGTGTTCCTCGATTTCTCTCTCGGCCTGCCCTCCTTGGTGTGTACGTCGTTTCCTTCCTCTCCACTACACCGCTTGGTTTTGTGGGTAATCACCACCGTCTCTTTCGCACGAGGTAGGCGAGGCGATTTCTCGTGCTCAAACACTTACCATCTTCACATCGTAACAAGCAGCCAACACGAGGCAACCAACTTGGTCTTGTAAAAGCCTGCTCAGCTTCCCCACCCCATTATTAATCAGTTCGTTTTTCTCATAAGTTGTGCAGTAGACGACGCTCGCGCTGCTTGCGTGGCGATCATTGAATATTGTTTCTTCCTCGTTTCTCCATACACACATCTGTCTCTGCGCGCTGCGTGGGATCGTCCTTGCACCGTTGTACTCACACGAGGAGCAGGCGTATGGCATAGAGGGGAGATGAGCAATAACGACTCGTGTATTATTCAGCCGATCTTGCTGTCTGAAAGCCCCTCAAGCAGCGGCAGTGAGATTCCCAACTTGTCGTCGCTGACTGCAGAGGCAGCCGCTGCACTTGCACAGCCGTCCTTGAAGATGCAGAACAGCGGCGTCGATGTCTCCGGCAGCGCCAATCTCTCTTACAATAACAACGATCTCGGCAGCAGCACCAGCACGCCTGAGCCCCTCACCAATGCATCGTGTTCTCATAGGGAGCGCAACCCAAAGTTCAACATGTACAAGTTGTCAATCGAGGAGCAGTTCGACCTGATCGAGGAGGAGTTTGCCGCTATCGAGGCGAAAACCATGAACCCGCGGATGTACAACTTTACCACCTCCAACGCCAATCCAGCGAAGAACCGCTACATCAACGTACTCGCCAACGAGGAGACGATCTTCCCTCCAGCGTGCTCGGAATCCGTGCCGCCGACGACGGGTAGTCCACGACTCCCCACGTCCGGCTCTCCACCTTCGATGTCATTGGCGTCGTCGTCGATGAAGTCCCTCACCTCCACAGCACAGAATGTGTGGAAGGCTGCAGAGAAGCGGCTCTTGAGCACACTGCGTAGCGGCGCCTTCGCGAAAGAAGTCGAGGGTAGCAAAGAGTCCACCACCAGCCGCGCTACCAAGCGGCGTCCACAATGCTACATCAACGCCAACGTGGTGGATATGAGTGTGGAGCCTGTGTTTGTGGCCTCGCAGGCGCCGGTGCAGGAGTGCATCGATGACTTTCTCTCCGTCATCTACAGCTGCGAGGTGACCCTGCTGCTGATGTTGACAGAGGTGGAAGAGACAGGCTTTGTGAAGGCAGACCGGTACTGGCCAGCCGACAGCGCGCCCGCTGGCAGGATCGAGTCGTTCGGCAACATGTGCGTGTACAAGGACCAGGAGGACCCGTATACGTACGACGCCACACACGAACTTGTACGAAGGCCATTCTACATACGACCCTCGGCCACGTCGACGGCGCGCGCACACAAGATCGTTATGTATCAGTATGTGGGCTGGCCTGACCGCGGCGTTCCCGACAGCACCGACTCTTTCGAGGAGCTCTTGAAGATCATTCGGCAGTATGTAGTGGCCCCATCGGCCCCCCGTGATTCCGTGGCTGGGCTGGAGAACGCCCCCCGCAACCCCATCACCACCAGCAACGCCAACAGCACCGGAAGTGACACGAGAGCTGGCAAACTCACGCCTCCAGTCTTTGTGCACTGCAGTGCTGGCATTGGCCGCACCGGCACCCTCATCGGTGCCTACACGGCCATCAAGCTGACGGAGGCGGGGTTGCTGGCAAATACAAGTATCCGGCGCATCGTGACAGACATGCGCAAGGCTCGCTTTGGCATGGTGCAGCGCGTGGAGCAGTACATGTTTCTCTACATGATCGTGCTGCAGCACTTGGGGATAGACGTGCGCAAGTTCAGCGCATGCATGCAGCCACGAGCGGACATGTATAATATGCGGTGGATGGAGGCAAAGCAGAAGGCGCTCCTCGAGGCCCGGATGGCGAAACGGTAAGAACAAACCAAAAAAGCAAAAGAAGGATGAAGGACAAATGAGTGATTGGCTCCGATGGCTACATGGGTGTGTCGGAGGGGGGGGAGGAGATGCTTCCTTCGCAGGAGCTGTGAAAACAAGGGTGTTGCCGGTAATCTTCACAAGGACGCGATCTGGACGGAGAGGTCTAAAGCAACTCTCCTCGTGGTTCCTTGCCCACCCTTGAATAAGGTGTACGCGCATCTCGAGAATGAGTGTGGCCTTGCTGTTGGCGTTCCCTGACTGTGATGAGGAAAACGTGATCGCCGCTTAGGGGCTTGGCTAATTGAGAAAGCGTAGGCTCAAGGGCATGACACAGCGCAGTGTGTTAGCTCGCCTCGCTTTATTGGGCAAACCTAGGACACACCATATTAAGATGGGCGAGTTCTGTGCGCCACACGTCTCGGAGTCGGCGGGACCGTGATGAGCCACCTCACCCCCTCCTTCTACCCCTTCCCGTGCACAGAGCGACTCTCCCTTTCTCCTTAATGTAAACTGTGCTTCGTCACGTCAACGTGCGTGAACCCAGATCGGTCGGTGATGAAACCTCTCGAGTGAGGAGCGCGCGAAGGCACGCACGTGTGGGTGATCACGCCTAGGGAGGTGACATCGGGGGCCCCTTTCTGCCCCCTCCCGGTCTTGCTATCAATGCACTCGCTGTGGACTGGTTTGTGTGCGCGTGTTCCTGCAGTGTAGGCGGTCACCTCTTTTTCGTTTTTTTTTGCTTCCTTTTCGATGGCTTTCGCGTGGACGGTCGTCCATCTCCCAAACGCTTCCACGCAAGCACCCAACCCTCATGACCTCGCGGAAGGCGTGCAGGGCGGAGGAGAAGGGGGGGGGTGTATGCGACACCGCTCGGACAACATTGGCGGCAACAGAAGAAGAAAAGAAACGCTCGCGAATGCGAATAAAGAGAAGACGTGACCACAAACAAGCCTACAAGCGCTCATGCAGCACCTCGTACTGCGTTGTCAGACCGAGACAGCGGGAAACCATTCATCCTTGACTTTCTCGAAGGCGACATAAAGGGAATAGATAGAGCAAGGAGAGGGAGGTGACAGGCTTAGCCCCCTCTCCTCCTCGTTCTAGGAGCACAGTCTTATAACCCCTGTCTCACCACCACCACCACCAAGCCACAATGCTGGTGTGCCATGGGTAGGGGAGTGCGCGTCTGTCTTCGCTGCTGCACACAGCCGTGACAGTGACTTCAAAAAGAAACGGGAACTCTTGTAAAGATTTGCAGGTCACCTTCCCTTCAACTCGTCTGAAAATTCTGCGCCTCTCATACACGCCTTCGACATCCACCGGCCACCACATCGCCAGCACCGCATCCTAAAACAGGGCAAAAAAGCTGAGAAAGGGGGGAAAGGCACCAGAGAGAAAAAAAGCGAAGGAAGAGGCGAGAGCGGACGCAATCGACTTGCCTCCGTAAAAGTAGGAACGCTGCATAGGCCCCCTTACTGACGACTAGAGCGGTAGTGCAACACACACACACACACACGCACTGATCTACAATGGATAGAAAACGCAGACAGTATATACCACCGGCGCTAGGAGGCTCGCCAGCCCCTACCACTGACACAACCACGGCGGCCTCCGCAGCTGAGAAGGCCACCAAGCGGCTCATCAGCCTCCGAAGTAGCGCACGTCCACCGGATCCGTCGCGACCGACGCAGACCTCCCCGCGCGCACAAGCGACGCGTGAGCAAGCCATGACAGGCGTACACCGACACGCGTCATCCCTAAACTTGGGATGCTCGCAGGTATGTGTGTCCACCCCTAGGGATGATGCGTACTCCGGCAGCGCCACCACCACAACGGCTTTCACTGCCACGGGTCTGCCGCAGACGTATAGAGACGACTCACTCTCCCTTCCACGCCCTCGCGCGTACGCAGCGCCGCCGCAATCGTCGTCGGCATCATCACCATCGCCAGCTGCTGCCGCCGCATCCGCCGCGGCAGCAGCTGCTGCATTGCTGAAGATCCGAAACCAAACAAGCAACAAAACAACAGCTGGCACCGCTACCAGCGGTCACCCCTCGTCTTCAGAGCACATGTCACAGTCATCGTCGTGGCACTTGGCCACTAGGCCCTCACCAACACTCTCTCTGCAGCGACCCCCGTCTGTCATCACCTTAATCAATCATCCTGCGGGAGAAGCGAAGGAGCGGAATTACCCCGCCACCGCTACCGCGAACCTGCCGTGGCAGCATGTGTTCCCATCCTCGTCATCATCGCCTCTCCTTCAATCGAGTGCGCCTCGGCTAGCAATGGACATGTGCCAAGAGGTGCTGGGACTGGGCAGTGACGAGGCTAGATACAACGATGCCGTAGGGACCATGTCGATGATACAAGCGGGGCTAAAGCGGCCGCGCGACTCTAACGTCTCCCCAATATCGGATGATGAGGATGACGGACACGGTAACACCGTCGCTTCCTCACCATCCTCTCCGGGCTCCTCCTCTTCCTCCACTGACAAAGCATCGGCGCCGCCGCCAATGAGCAACGACATGTGCGCAGGGGTACCTCGTGTACCCGCAAGGGGCGAGGATATGGCGCAGGGTGGCGAAGGGTGCGATGAGGGCTCGGCAACGCGTCCCATTGCGGTGCGGACAGGTTTTCTTCCACGGCCTGGTAGTAGATATGCAAGCACCGCTTCGCGGCAACAGCAGCAGCTTCTCGAGCTTGCAACTATGCCTCAGTACCCGTTTCCACCGCTGAACAGAGCCACCACGGCGCCAGAGGATGAGATTCAGAGGTCGGCGTTCGGTCGAAACACGGAGGAGGACGAGGAGACGGACGCCGATGATGAGATTGGAGAAGAGGATGGGGACGGCCGCTGCGGGTACGTGATGCAAAGTGACCCGCTTCGTGTCTCGCTGGATTTAGCGCAAGTAAGAAAGGTGGCATCGCTCGCAAGGACGGCGGCGACTGTCGCGGCAGATAGCGATGGTGCCGTGCAACAAGCGGAAGAGGCGGAAGCAATACTCACGGGTGCCCAGGAGGGGAGTGCGTCGCATTGCCACGCGCAGCTAGATGACACGAATACCTGCAGTCTTGAAGCAGAATGTGACGTGCGCGAAGTCTCGAAAGCACGCGCTCGCTTGGAGAAACGAGGATGGGACGATATTCATCGGCGCGCGATGCAAGCGGCTACCACACCTACACCACCATCGGAGCTTCTCCTCGACCTCCTTCAGCATCTCCCCAGCGCGCCGGGACGTGCGATTTACGACCGAAGCAACTGCCCACCCACCACCGTGGCTAGCGGCTTCAACGAAGACTTTCACAAGTGCGTGCAGAAGCTCATGACACACATAGTACTGCAGCGCGATGGCCGCACCGGCAATGCAGAACCACCCTCCATCCCCGTTGCTGGTGCAGCGGTGGCGCAGCAAGTCAACGCCTCCCCTGGCCCTCGCGGCAGCACGCAACGAAAGGGTGCAAGGCAAAACCCAAAGGTGGCTGAGACCGAGCAGCTTGCTGAAGTCGTCGAGAGAGGTATTGCACCCGATGTGCGCGATGTGGTAGCCTACGCCCAATTCGTCATGCAAGAGCGGCTGCACCAAGAGCAGCGGAAGAAGTCAAATTATCGCTCGACACTTTTGAGGACGGCAGTCGGAGAGTCGGAAGAGGACCGCTGCGCTGAGGATGGGGTACGCGCTAACGTCGACGTGCTGACCTCCGATCAGCACCAACAGCTTGCTAAGCTGCGAGCGGTGGTTGAGAAGAAGCTCAGCCTTATGCGCACTGCTGCGGAAGCAACGGACGAAGTAGGCGAGGCCGAGAGGGAGGCCCTGCGCACGCAGCGCACAAATAAGAAGAGGGGAAACGAGGACGGCTCAAACGAGATGCTACTCCCTAATGATGTGACTCCGCAGGAACCCAAGGCAGTGCTTGTCGCGGCTCACACACGATTCATGGACGTCGTGCGCAGCGCTGCAGCGAGCCGCCGCGAGAAAGTAGAAGCAACCCAGGCTGCAGAACAACGGCTGGAGGCCGCTGTGGCCACGTGGAGGAAGTCCTACGACACGCTGCTGACGCGCGAGCGGCATCGTCGCCAAGCCGGGCAGAGACAAGACAAGCAGTCACGGGCAGAGGCACTGCTTCAGGCACTGCAGCTGCAGCAGGTAAATCCCCAGAAGGTGCAACGCCATCAACCCCCAGCTGACCTGTGGGGGATGGCGAAGGGGATGCGCAAAAAAGAGCGCAAGCACCTAAACAAGCTTGTCAAGGCGGCGGCTAATGCATTCCCCCTCCCACCCTTCAAGTAACCTCCACCTCCACCGTACTTTTCTCAGTAGCGCCGCTCACTCTCCTTCGCCTCCCTATCACTTTTTCGCTACCGCCGTCATCACGGACGGACCGCAAGACGTAGGGGGTGGTGCGGAAGGGAGAAATTGAGCACAGCAGCGAGGAAAGACAGTGCGAGGGTGTTGCGGCCCTCTCCGCACCCCCTCCCCCCGAAATGCAAACATACTCACATCTGCAGAAGCACATATAATAAGCGCACACTCCGCAAGACATCTCTGCCCGATAGCATTGAGAGGAGGAGAAAGGAAGCTGCTTGATTATGCATGTCCCTGCATAGGAGCTGAGATGCTTGTCGGCAGCGCTTGTGCACCTCGTGTTTGTCTTCGCTCGTAAATTTCTTTCGTTGCCGTTTTCAGCGATTCTCATCAGCTGGACCCTCGTTGTCGACACTGACACTTCCTTTCGCTGTTGCTGCTACTCTTGTTGTCGCTGTAGCACCAGTCGCTCATGACGCTGCCCTCACTGCTGGGCGCTTTGTCGACTCATTTTCTGCACTCTTCTCCCCCTCCCTCCCTTCTCCTCCGCTGCTTCCAAATTTCAGAAGCAGCGGAATGAAGGGAGTGTCTCTGCAGCAGGGTTCCATTCCCGGTCTCTCTCCTTTCATAGCCCCCACTCCACAGCATGGAGGCGCTCTTCTACGACCACGCCGCCACCAGCACGGCAACTCGCCAGGCTGACCTTCGCCAGGCCATGCAAGCATTTCTGGTGGACACTGCCTCGCGGTCGGCCGTTCAGCTCATCGCCCTCCTCGTCCGCATTCCCACCCCGTCTACCGTTTCTGTGGCTACCGACAGTGTTAGCGGCAGCCGCACCACCAGCAGCACATGTGCATCGCAGGAGGGCGGGGCTGTGACGACACGGGACGCCGCGACAGGTGAGGCAGCGGCAGCGGCGCCCCGTCGTAGTCGAACCGTGCAAAAGCTGGCGTGGTGCGCCTGGGAAGCTGATCGACGACTTCGTCAAGCAGCCGAGGACGCGGCGGAGATCAACATGTGGATCGCTCACGGTGAATTCTCTGCGTCACTGAAACCCAGTGCCAGGCTCACCAGGCCGTCTATCAGCAGCCCTTTCGTCGTCACAGCGGCCTTCTTGGCTCCGTATACGCGTGGCGACCTAGTTGTCTATGAGAGCTGGCAGCGCTGTGCCGAGGTGTGCACCGAGACACCAGCCGCTAGCGTGGCGCGCGGCTCCGCGTCGAGAACCACTCGAACAGTCTCACCACTGCACCGTGCTAGCCTCATCGCCCTTTCGCTCGGGGCTCCATCTCTGTTGCTGTCATGGGCGGAGCGACCAACTCGCTGTCACCTCGATAGCCTCCTCCTTCCCCATCAGACTCTTCTGCTGGATCTGTCGTGGTGGTTAGCAGCGGCTAGCGGGAGCGTAGGCACAGCGAACGATACGGCAGCCGGCAGCCGAGTTAGCAACTCGGTGTTGCGAGACATATTTATCAACGACGTGCAGCCTTCTCTAAAATTGCCGAAGGGAGACAGTCGGTGCGCCGTCTGGATCTCGTATACCACCATCTTGGCATCACTCCACCCGCAGGTGATGGGCAGGAGCGAGGGCGCCAACGGTGACAACGGAAACGTCGACGTGCGCGTAGCAGGAAGTGCGTCACGACGGGGTCGTGGTTGGAACACGCTGTGTGGCGACGTCTCCGGCGTGGATGAGCAGGCATTCATGAAGACATACGCCCTGATCCGCCACCTGCTCAGCTCACTCAACGCCAGCCACTCTGGTGCTGTGGGCCGCACGCACTTTCTGCGCACTGTCCTGAGCTACGGCGGCCCTTCTTCTGCTTTGCGGCGCCAGCTCGTACACACCTGCAGTCGCGCCGCGCATGGTGTCATGGCGACCGATGCAGCGCTGCTGCGCACTCGGTCTCTTGTTGACGTACACGCCTTGTTTGGCGTACTCGCCGGCCAGGACAAGGTAAACATGTACAGTGAGGCCGCTGCGTTCGTGCGCACGGCACGACGTCGTGCTAGCGCCGGCCCGGAATTGCAACAACGGCGTCAACGTAGTGCTGTTCAAAGCGCATGGGTGCAGGTGGCCTCGTCCCCCTCTCCCGGCACTGAACAGAAGGCGGTGGCTCGTGTTTCAACAAGTGTACGTGACAACGCTTTCGTGGATCGAGGTGCCAGAGCGCTTGCACGAAAACTACGACTGTGGGAGCGCAAACGACTGGGCAAAGGGGGGAAGCGAGGCGTGCACGTGCGTCCGCGCGACAAGGCAGCAAAGAGGACAATGAAGCGAGCGCATGCTGAAGCCGGCGGTGCTGATTCTGAGCGCTTTCTCATGCACGCTGTTGAAAGGGCTAGTCGAGCAGCGGCGAACCACAGGGCAGGGAAAAAGCGCGGAGCTGAGCCGCTGGTAGGTGGGGACGGCTGCCCTTCAGCCTCCACCACCAGAGTGGCGCTACGGCCGCAGAAGCAGAGGCGAACGAATGCGGCGGCTGTCAGCGTTGGGCTGACCACTGACACAGCTCTTAGCTGGTGCGAGGATGCGACTGGTAGTGGCTGAAGTAGATGAGCTTCTACTGCCGCGCTCATCTGTGTCCGTCTGCTAAGAAGCGCGCAAAAATGAAATACTTGTGGCTTCTTCTTCTTCGATCTCCTTTGTTTCCTATGTAGCAAGGAGGCTGTCGACGTAACAGGCATTAGCGTGTGTAGGTAACGCATATATGTACGTGTAGACGATTGAGACACACTCGGCCCTTTGCACTTAAGAGGTGCAAGCTACATTCACGAAAGTGTCGAACAAGGACAGTGGCGCTGTAGCATCGTCTTACGCCTTCCAGCCTCCCCCTGGTGAACCGCTCCCTTCTCTCTCTATAGTCTCTTTTACGCCGTTTCTGCAAGAGAGTGGGGTGGGTGTGGAGACCCACAGACAGAAGTGGAGGAGACACAAAGACAGCGTCAGTGCACCGTCTTCATTCACCGCCCCTCATCACTGGTCGCTTTTCATCATCATCATGTTTTTTTTTTTTGCTCTCGCCCCATCTCCCGTTCTATACCCTCCTCTCCGTCTCTCTGCTTTGTCATCATGCCGCACGTCCACGTGTGCGGGCTTGAGCGCAGCAACCAATTGAAGAACGATTTTTGTCAGACACTCGAGTACCCACGTAGCAGCGACGGCAGGAATCAGCACGGTAGGTAGCAGCCATCCCATCAGCCACAGAGCCCCCCTCTCCCTCCCCCACCGTTTCTCGCTCTATTTCCATTTCTCTTAGGCAACTTTAGCAGAAAGAGAAAACGCGCATCACCCTCTTTTTCAATCCACCCTCACTTCACCTGGCGCAGCACGCTCGCTGCAACGTATTTCCTCACTTTTTTCTCGCCACACGCGACCTCTTTTGCTTTCTTCTTCTGCCTCTCTTGTCAAGAAGATGAGTAAGGTTTACACTGATAAGCAGGGTAACGGGAAGCTCGGCAAGAACCTGACGTCAACGGATGCGGGCTTTCCCATAAGGGGAGGAAATGAGTATAGCTCCAACTTCAACTATTATCCACCGGCAGATGTCAACTACGAGCAGTTTAGTGGAACACCAGCAGACGGTACCCTGCTTTACCCCGAGGTGACGTCGAATGCAGCTCAGGCACCGAGGCTCAGTCGCTTCCGCATTCGGGGCTTCAAGGACGTGTGGGCCAGCATCGCGTTTGCCATATTTGTGCTCTTTTCGATTGCATGGAGCATTGTGCAACTCGCCACGTACCGCTTCGACCCTGATACGAGCGGGAGGTCTCCGTTCAGTTCGGCGAGCGGGCCTAGACTGATGTGGATCGTAATTGCGTGTCTCCTGTCTGCCGGTGCCTCCGTGATCAGCTCCTCTGCGTTGCTCATCGTCGCGCAGCGCATTCCAGTCCAGATGATCTACGTTGCGAACATCATGACGATTTTAATGTTTTTGGCCTCTGCCGTGGCGGCGTTCTTGCGGCTCAACATTATCGTTGGCCTTCTCATGGTCATCTGTACGATCTTTCAGGCTGTCTGGTTCTTCCTCGTCCGCGATCGCATCCCATTCGCGGCCGCGCTGCTGCGAACATCGGCGAGGCTGATCAGCACTTACAAGTCCACGTTTGTGCTGAACCTTGTTTTGTGCGTGGTGACGCTCGGTTACGTCGTGCTCTGGGGCTACGGTGTGGCGGCGCCGATCGACCGCTTCTACAAGGGAACAGCCAACGGCGGCTACGGATTTGTGATTGCCGTGCTCGTCTTCTCCTTAATGTGGGTGTCGCAGGTGATGCCGAACGTCATGCATGTGACGACCTCCGGTCTGGTGGCGACGTGGTACTTTGCCGGCTCGAACAACATGCCGCGCAACCCCACGCTGGCCTCTTTTAAGCGCGCCATAACGACGAGCTTTGGCTCCATCTGCTTTGGTTCCCTCGTGGTTGCCATCATTCAGTTTATTCGCTGGCTGGTTGAGAGCTCCGGCAGCGACTACGAGAATGGATTCCTGCGTTGCTTGCTGGAGTGTATGTTGCGATGCCTTCAGAGCATTGTCGAATACCTCAACCGCTACGCGTTCGTGCACGTCGCGATCTACGGCTGCGGCTACATCGAAGGTGCAAAGCGGACCTTCGCACTGTGCAAGCAGTGCTTCTTTGCCGCCTACTTCAACGACTGCCTCCTGGCGCCGACGCTCAACATGTTCCTCTTCGCCATTTCTCTGCTCTATGCGCTGATCGCTGGCGTAGTCTCCAGGTCGTGGCCGATTGGCGTGCTCGTGTTCTGCGTAGCAGCGATGGTGCATTCACTCTTTTTTGTGCCCGTGGATAGCGCTGTGACGACGGTGTTCGTGTGTTTTGCGGAGTTCCCCGATGCGCTGCGTGAGTCAGACCCGGAGCTGTACGCCGCCATCTACGCCGCGGACGCGAACGGCACGAATAACAACGCTCTGCCACCGGTGTAAGCAACAGCCACGACGTATGCTGCTCAAAAGGGGTGAAAGCCGCGACGGCACCGTAGCTGAGCTGACTTCGAACCATCAATCAAGAGAAAGATATGCTCTGCTTTTCTGCTTTCACTTTGTATGCTTATTGGAGGCAACTGCTGTGGTCCACAATCGTGCCCCACTGTCAATTCCAACGTTGTCGTTTTTTCTTCCTTCTTGTCTTTTACGTTGTCTCTATCTTTACCTACGCGATTGGTTTGTTTCCGCTCCGCCACCCATTGCCACTCCGCCCTCTTCGCTCTCTCATTGCTTTAGCCAGTGGGCCCCCAAGGTGTGACGACATTTTTGACCGAGAGTGTGCGTGTGTGCGTAGTTCGGGGCGTCTTCGTTGCGTGGGGTGTGTTGTCATGTTGGCTCTCCTCTCTATTAGCGTGTTGTTGGCGCCTCCATCGTTTGTTTGCTTCGCTGTCGCTGTCCTTTTTCAGTGCTTTGGTTCGCTTTCTAACGTTCACATCGCGTGCAAACTGGAGGGATCCATTATAGCCTCCTCCGTCAGTACCTCTCCTATCCGCTTCTCCTTTGTCCGTCACGGTACGTGAAGAACGGGCTCGTGCTGTACGCTCCTTCTGCTGACTCCTTGTCCCGCACGCTTCTCTTGGGCTTTTTCCTTCCCCTCCCTCCCACTTGTTTCTCTCTCATTCTCTTTTTGCTCGCGTGTGTGCGTGTGCGGGTTGATGCGCTTCGCCCATCTGTAGCACCGACGCGTGTCTTTTGTGTGTGTGTGTGTGTGTTTTCGCTCGTTTCCATTTTCGCTTCTCTTTTTGTTGTTGTTTTCCTCCAGCTGCCGCACATGCGTATGTTGGCGTCTGTGGAGAGGAGGAGGAGAAGAGACACCTATGCATGGGCAAGAAGGTGGGGTGCCTGGAATGAACTTGCACTGTGGATCATGTCTTACACTTTCGAAAATTGGCTTCCGCTCACGTACCCTCCCCCCTCCCCCCACGCACACGCATACAAGTAGTTATTCGCCCGTAATGTCTTTTGGCGAATACTTGCTGCCCCGTCGTTGGCACATGGTAATATTCCTATTCAGTCCCCTTGCTGCCGCGTTGCCAGAGTGGCGGCTCTTGGCTTTGCCGTTCGCTTTTCGCCAGTGGGACCACAACAACGTACGATGAAACAAGAACCCGTGCTCGTCTCGGTGTCTACATACGCGTGGCAGCACGAAGAGCCTCCTCCTTCCGCTTTTCACTTCCCCCTCAAGATTCACTCACCTCGCCTCCCACTCGACGGTTCTCAACACGCAGCCCACCTCGATGCATGCGTGTCTTTCTCCCTCAACGTAGGTTTGTGCGGTCAGTGTGAGTTAGAGGGGGGGGGGTGGAGGAGATGGATAAGAGGTAGGGCTGTGAATATCTGCTCCGATAATGGACATGTGCATCAGCACTGTGGCAGCTGGTTACGTAGCCGCCGAAAGCGCCAGTTGTTTCCTCCTGTCCATTTCCGTTCCTCTCGCTCGCTTACTTCTGCTGCTTCCCTTCGGTTCCAGCCATTCTTCATTCCATACCCCCCCCCCTTCCCTCCCTCCCCTCCTCTCCTCTCTTCTCCAACCCTTCTTTCCATCTTCCGGACGACACAATCCGCTCACTCACATTTGCATCCCCCTCCCCCTCTCCCGCGTGTTAGGCAGTCACTTCAGAAACTGCGGCTTCCTGGGGAAGCGCAGAGACGCACCGTGCCAGGCGCTAATCGACGCCGCTCCATCTGACTCTTGTCCCCGGCGCGATACCACACATCAGTGTGCTGGTTCCCTTTTTCTCCTTCACTACCTCCATCATACTTCTCTTCTTGGAATCAGACAGTGCGCACCCGCACACCGACATACACATACACACACACACACCACGGCCAACAGCACCGAGCTCGTGGATAACCCTCGGCAGTTCTCCCTCCTCCAGCAATGTTTTGCGGCCATACTTTCTTAGTCTCTCTCGCAGCGTCGCCGCTGACGGTGGCAGAGCTTACGCGAAACGGTGCCCGTGTGGTGTACGACTTGGATGACAAGACTCCCGTCACGTGTGTCATCATCGCGGGCGGTAATCAGCTGGGCACTTCAGCGCGCTGCAGTCGTGGCTGGACGGAGGCAAATGGACTCCCCACATCAATGGAGAATCGCATCCGTGCCAGCCGCATCACAGTAGTCTACGAGCATTGGGTTCATGAGTGCCTGCGCAAAAGCCGTCTCTTGCTGCCGTGCCGGGACTACCCCGACACCATCGCCTACGATCCGTACTTATTTGCTGGTCTTCGCTTCACAACGACGCAGCTGCCGTTGCAGCTGAAAGCGAACATTATTGCACTCATGCAGTTTTACGGTGCCACGTACCACAACCACCTGCTAGACACGACAAACTTATTGGTGTACAGTCACATGCGTCTCTCACCCAATTCCCTGAGGCATGCGGTGTCTGACCCTCTTGCACCTCTCCCTTCCATTGCTGATCGTCGCGACACAGGGGCACAGTCGTCAATCAAAGAAGCAGAGGCAGCAAATACTTGTCCCGGCCAGCGATTGTCAACGGGGCCGTCTGGAGACAACCCTGCCGGGGCTGCTGTGCCATCCCTGACAAAGCTCGCCGTTGCGCGTCAACACGGCGTTACGTGCGTCACACCACAGTGGGTACAGCTGTGTCTGAACGCTGGCGAGCTGCAACCGGCAAGGTCAGCTCTAGCGCCCGCACCTCTCACTCGGACTCTGTCGCCTCCTTCCACCAACTCCAGCGCAACAATGAAGGCTGACGCATCAGTGTCCAACGTGACTGATGCCAACGAGCTTTTTCACTGTGATGAGGAAGTGGAACAATGGATCAGCGACGTACTCATGTGCACACCGCACTCTGGAGGCGCCACCACGGATGCGTGCGCAGTTCGCCTCTACGGACCGTCGTGGTGCACGATCCCTGGACAAAAGGAGGAGGTTGCAGCAGCGCGTGAAACGCTCCAACTAGCGGCGCAGCTCTGCTCCTCTGGTACGTCAGCCTCGAAGACACGAAAGCGTCGTCGTGCATACTGACGAAATGCAGAGGAAAAAAGCACCGAGAAGGCGCCGATGGGAAATGGAGTTGGTGGGGCCGCCTCTGGTGTCCCCTTCCTCTCCCTCCCCTCACCCCACATATTGCGTATTGAATCGTTTGTGTGCTACATGCCCAGCCCCTCTATACAGGCCAAGAAGAGAGATCGATGGTGCGGCGTGGCAGGACTCCATAGAAGCAGAAAAGAGTAGGTGCAAAGGGCATCATAGAAGCACGCGCACGTGCACGCACACATGTGCCATAGATGCATTCGCACCTTCACGCATAGAAAAAAGCGTAGGTCAGAAAAATGGGAAGCGGGAAGGGATGAAACGAAACGAAGCGAGGGAAAAAATGCTCAGAAGCGCAGCAGCAAAAGGAGCTGTTGTGCGTGTGTTTTGCCTTGCTCGCGTGAATCTTATGTGATTCGCCAGGGCCCCTTCCTTTTCCTCGCCACCCCCCCCCCTACATTTCCCCTCCGGCATCCTTGCATAATGCCCCCGCCTTGTGATTGGCGCCGTTGTTTTGATGAGGGGATGGGCAATACCTCCTCTTTACTTCTTACTCTCTGGGGGATCACGCGTCAGTGTTGTCTTGGTGTTTTTCCCTCCCTCGTGGACTGCGCACAAACTCTCTGAGCTGCGTGAGGTCGGATTTCTTTGTATGGTCCGTCGTGTGTAGCTCAATTTCGCCGCACATTTCACCCCCGTTCCTGACCGTCATTGAACTCTTCACACGCGCGTCAGGCGCTGTTAGCGGAGACAAGAAGTACAGGCAAAAACACTGAAGTAGCGAACCACACTTAGTGATGGGCCCAGGCCCGCAGGCCTTTTTCGTGCCCCGCCCCCTCCCCCCCCCCTCTAAAGGAGGGGGGCTTCGGAACTCGCGCGACCAGAGGATCGCACAGCTTGCCTCTTCATATGGCCCTTCTCTCTCTCTCTAGGCGCCTGTCTCCTTTTTTTCTCTTCTGCACTGACTCTCTGCACTCTGCTTGATAAGGGTGTTGAATCGATGATGCTCCGCGCACTTCTTCCTCCGTCTCTGTCGCCCTCCCTTCATATATCTCCTCTTTCGTCAACCTTTCCACTGTGCTGTGTGCCTACCAAGCACTTTGGTGCATGGCTTTCGTGTCGACGTGCATCCCGCAGATCGCACTGGATTTCCTTCCTCTTCCGCCACTTCTTCGCTTCCTCTTTCACTTTCTCACATCGCTGCGGTGCTCGTGTACACACAACTCCAAGGACACCTTCACAGACCTCTGCACACGCCTTTTTAGTTGCACGCCTTTTCTCCCTTCGCGCCTGCGCCGCTCTCTGTAAAGGCAAGCTGCCTTCTGGTAGTTGTGTTTTGGGGGGGAGGGGGCCACCTTCACTGTCGATGCTGCTCTAAAGGCACACAACATCCACCCCGCTCAAACCATTCCCCACGGAGGCTTAACGCCTTTACTCAAATTGGCCGGCTCAGAGAGTCGACCGTCATTCCTTTTTTCGTAGCCATAACAATGAATGCGCAGGCGACACTCAGAAACTTCTCCAGCACGCTGCGGGCGGCGGGCGGCGGGGCCGCCCACCTCACTGCGTCAGCTGCCATCTCGTCCTCCTCGGCGCTTGCAGCATCGAACAACTTCTTTTCCCTCATCGACGCCTACATGAACTGCATCCTGGCACGTGATACGGATATGAAGGTCCTCCTCGTAGACGATTATGCATTGCCGATGATAGCTACTGCCTGCTCGCAGACGGAGTTGCTCAAGCACAAGGTGTACCTTATCGAGTCCCTTAACAGTGCGGCGCGACAGCGGAACTTGATGAAGATGCTGCGGTGCTATATTCTTCTGCGGCCACGTCTCGCGAGTGTGGACGCGGCGTGTGTGGAGCTGCGCATGGCGAAGTACCGCAGCTACCACATCTTCTTCTGTGGCACAGCCACCGCGGAAATGCTGGATCGCCTCGCACATGCTGACAACGACTCGCTCGTGGAGCAGGTGCAAGAGGTGTTCTGCGATTTTAACGCCGTCAATAATGACGCCTTCGTTCTGGAGACGCCGCCGCCGCAGTCGCTTGTGTCTTCATTCATGTCTGCCTCGCAGGTGCGCCGACTGGCGGAGGGGCTGGCCTCGCTCATGGTGGCGCAGCGCCGGCGACCCTACATTCGCTACCAGAAGAATAGCCCGTTTGTGCAGCGCCTCACCGCAGAGCTGGTGGAGGTCCTGAAAAGTGACACCAGCCTGTACGACTACCCAACGCGGGACACGGTGTTGCTGCTGTTGGACCGCAGCGACGACCCGCTCACCCCGCTTCTCACCCCATGGACCTACCAGGCAATGCTTCACGAACACATCGGGCTGCGCTCCAACACGCTCAAGCTGCCGGCAGACGTGCAAGGAGCCGAGAAGGAGGGCTACGTCTTCTCCGAACATGATGACTCGTTCTTCGCCAACAACATGTTTAGCAACTGGGGCGACCTGTGCAACAGCGTGAAGAAGTACGTCGACCAGTGCAAGGCAGCGCTGAATCTTGACCGCCCCACCGCCACCCTCGAAGAGCTCAAGGATTTCATGCAGAAAATTCCGCAGACGCAGAGTCTCACCGGGTCCGTCACGAAGCACACGACCGTGACCACGTATCTCTCCAGTGTCATCAAAAAGCGCAACCTGCTGGAGGTCTCTCTATTAGAGCAGGACATGATCGCCTCTTCGGACCAGCGTAACCACTGGGCACGCCTGCAGTCCATCGCGTCGAGCGCCAGTACAAGCCAAGATGACCTCACGCGCCTCTGCCTCATCTACCATCTTCGTTATGAGCAACCCAGCGGCGCATCGCAGGTGACACCGTACCTCGACCGCGTCAACTCCAACTACGCCCTGCTCCTTAGAAAACTGCGGCAGTACTACGGTCATCACCGAGCCACCGATCGCCTGTTTGCCGCAACCGGTGTCATGGCAAAAATTGTGAAGACGTTTGTGGATGTCGGAAACATTTACACTCAGCATGAGCCTGTCCTGAAGCGCACCCTGCAACAGCTGTACAGCGGTCAGCTCGACACTGCTTCGTACCCGTACCTGGAACAGTCGACCTCCTCCTCCTCCTCCGGTGGCGGCACGCTGAACGCGGAGTACAAGCCAACGGAGGCGATTGTGTACATGTGCGGCGGGTATACATTCGAGGAGGCAGCGCTCGTACGTAGCATAAACGCCCGCACCGCGTACAAGCCGACTGATGCAGCCTCGTTTGCAGCCGGCGGAAGTAGCATCAAGGCATCAATCGGCGGCGAAGCCACTCTCAACACGCACTCGTTCCTGAATTTGCTTGAACAGCTGTCGCCTTCGTAAGAGACCGGTGGCGAGCTGCAGCTGCCGCAACTAGGACTGCCGTAGCCCCGAGGGCTGGTGTGGCCTACCTGCCTGTTTCTGTGTGTGGGTGTCCCTGAAAGAAGTGCCTCCCCTGCTCAAACTGTGGCTTCACGTCATCGTTGCACCTTACAGCGGCATCCTGCTCGTTTCTTTTTGCTCTTAACATCCTCTCCGATTGAGCCCTTGCGATTACCACGACGGCGTTTTACGTGTGTCGCTCAGCATGCCGCTGTCGAGCACAGCTGACAGGGTGTATCGCATCCAGGCAGGCGATCCGCAGGTGAGAAGGGGCAAGAATGATGGACAGAAGAGGCGCGAGGAGACCCACACTGATCAGCTTCAATGTGCACGTGCGCGAAATGTGCGGCACCTCCCACATCCGAACAGGTGCGCCGATGCGGCACGGATGCCGGAAGCATGACGAGACCATCCCGAATGACACCATCGAGTCCCCCAGACTCCCATGTGAGGAGTTGCCACATCACATTATGGGATGCTGCGGCTTGGAGCGACGGGGCGTGAAACACAGCACGCAGGCAGGCTACAGACTCTTAGAGGGCCCCTGACCCGAGGCTGACCACATTACTCCTTGAGCTCATCCGGCATGTGCCCGGCCTACTCCCATGTTACCCGCACGACAGGCGCCACTGCCCCCGTTCTCCAGCAGAGCCCTGGAGAGGGCCCGCTTGGATCGCGGCGTGCAGTCCATCCGAGTCCGTCTGGCGCCAATCACGCTGCACGTATGTGAAAGGGGGATGGGGAAGGACGGGAACGAGTCCGTCAAGGCGCACGGCCCGATTCGTCGGCAGGGCGGCTCGTCCCAGGCGGCCAGGGCCCAGCCACAGTGCAACAGAGGCGTAGGTGCGCTGTGACGGTGTGTGTGCGTGTACGTTTGGTGGCCTGCTCGTGGCCCAATGACACGTTAAAGATTATTATCTTTTACGCACCGCACTTTCGTTGTTGCTTTGCCTTTCTTTGCTTGCAATCCCGCACTTACTTGCCGCGCGCTCTTCCCCCTCCCCCCTCTCTCCACTCCATCACGTATGCACGCACACATACACGCGCGCACCTGTACTGGCGATTCCGAGTGAGCGGTGTCTCGTCTCTGCACGGGTCTGTTGGGGGAGGGGAGGGGGGGCGTCACAGCACCGTTTTTCGTTTTTTCCGCCCGTTCGTCTGCCCCTTATGCCGGCCACTCACGCGCTATTGTCCGTTTCTTCTTTTTTTTGCCGGCTCTGGAATGGTCCACATCGCACAGTGCAATAGAGGGTAGGCAAGCGAATGAGGAGGGCAGGGGCAGGAGAAACCATCACGCCGCCAACCTTTCCAGGCTACGAAGAAAGAATAAACACACACACACAAAGAAAAAGGCGAGACAGCCACTCACCAGTGCCTCCTCACTCGCCGGCACCCCTCCTCCTCTCCCTCACCCTCACTTCTTCCCCTCTCCGGCGCGAAAAGAACGCTCGACAGGCATCGAAGCACATTTTGGGCTTCGCTTCACCCAACCCTCTTCCCCTCTTTCCACGGCTCTTCCCTAAAGCACACGCACATGCAGTTAATGCACTGGAACCGTGAACCCAGCCCCCCTCCCTCCCCTCCCCCGCACCCCCCGCACCTCCCTTTGCGACGGGCACTCAGCGATTGCGTTGTAGCCGTGGTCGGTTGTTACGCACACTGCTGTGCGGAACAGAGCGGATTCCGACACACGTCTATACCCTCACAGAAATTCACAAGCACATACATATACTCACCATACAAAATTACACGCGCTTACATGGGCTACACCAGGCACGTGCACCTCTGCTATGGATAGAGAAGAGAAAAGGGAGAACCCTTCTGACTGTGTTTGCTTCCCCATTCTCCTGCCGCTGTGCAGTCCGAGGGGGCGGCAGTGATGTGCCAGCTGCCATGCTACAGAAGAGGATAAGATTACGTAGACCCCGAAGCCCAAAGTGCACGAACTCGTTGTTGTTTTCTTTTGGAAACCCTGTAGAAAAAAAAGAAAAACGAAGCGTATAGAGGGAGAGAGCGGGAGCGCGAACAAGGTGACACTCACGCAGCGGAAGCACCAGCACAGCGGTGGTGGGGGGTGCTCTCGTTTGCTCTCCTTGAATTCGCGTGTATCGCTATCCTCGCTCGTTCCGTCGCGCTAAGATAATGGACGAAGGTGATTTCGCGCTGCCACCCTCATCGCACAGCGATGGCGTTCCTCGATCACATGGGTCGCACCCCAATCCACCGCATACCACGTCGGAACGGTGCCCAGCACCGCTTCTTCCGTCAGATATGGCGCACCGGACCGCCCCCTCTACCTTATTCGGTGCACCGGGAACACCGGTGAGCGTGTTGAACCTCGTTACCGCGCTGCCGCTTCTGTTGTCGTTGGACCACTCCCATTACACTGCGACGCTGAACAGTGCGCCGGAGGGCGTGCTGGATACCTTAACCGCATCGGCTGCCTGCGGTGGCGGTCGCCTTGAGCCGCTGAGCTGGACGATGGCTGTCACCGATGCTTCCACTGCTGCGGTGCGTGCGGTACTCTACGCTCGCGGAACGCCGTCTTGGCAAGCGAAGAGACGACGACTGCGGCAACTTGCGCTCGACTCGTTCTTTCGCTCAACCGTGTCGACTCGCATCTCGCTGCGCCGCGAGCGCGCTCCTGAAGGCGGAGACGGTGTGCGTGAGGCAGTGGCACAGCTGCTGCTCCACACACGCACTGTCATGTCGGATGTCTCGCCGACACAAGCGTATTTGGTTGACTTTTTCGCAGCCCAGATTATGTGCGGTGTGCGCAGTGCTGCTGCCGCCGTGGCAAACTCACCGTGCGCAGCCGCAGCCAAGGCAATTCATGAGCCAGTTGACGGACTAGGTGGGCAGGCGCCGAGCCGCGCATCCGCCTCCACAGCAATGATGAAGGAGCGGGCAAAGCCGACCTTTGGGCAGCGCAACATTATGAAAAGCGGCGACTCCGCCTCAACCTCGGCCACCGCGTTACCGCGCCATGACCAAGATGATATGGCCAACTCATATGCCTCTGCTACCATTGCTGAGCAGCTGCTCTATATCATTCTCCGCACGAGCATTGCAGCGAACACACCGCGGCGGTCGATCGTCATGTGCGGTGATGACACGCCCGCGCTCCTAGCAGATGGACTGCGTACACCGCCGCAAAGTACCACCGGTACCACTGCGCTGACCTCAGCTCCTCTCTCCATGGCATGGCCTTCCGTTGTCGGCAACCTAACGCGCACAAAATCACGGTTAGACAACTTCAATTACGCCGGCCCCGCGATGCTATCTTCGAAAAACGAGCAATCAATATACCATTACTCTAACAGTGCTGGCGCTGTACGCCCAGCTGCGGCGTTGCCATACCAACCGTATTGCTGGCTAGCGCCATCGACAGTGGCGCTGGTGGAGCGCTCACAGGCGCTGCGCCGACAACAGCGCTGGACGTGCGACCTCGATCCGGTGGTCGAGGCCACCGTAGCTGGAAAGGGTTTATGCACCCGCAGTAGCCACTTGTCTGGGGGCGCTGGCACCCGCTTCACTGCTGTCGTATCGTTGCTCGACAGTGTGCGTAGCTCGTGGACTCCTCTACCTGGCATGGCAGACAGCGACGATGCCGCTGCGTTGACGGCTCTTGTGCACAACAGCGGGCTTCCGTTTGCCACAACATCACCCTCAGCTGCGCTGAACGTGGCACGCGAGGCGGGACCCGCAACTCGCTTCGGTGGTTTCCACTGGGGACAGGCGATGATGGTGGTGGAAGACCCTGCCGTCGAGGCCCTCTTTGCAGCCGACTGCGCTCATCGCATCAGTTCACACCGTACTGAGGCCGATGGTGTCCCCGACAATGAAGAGGCAACACCGACAAAGCAGCATGAGGCCGAGTCTGTGACAGCCGCTCTGCCCGCGTGCCGCACCCCTTTCGTATCCTGCCAGCCGTTGTACGACAGGGTTCTATACGCGCAGGTGCACCTGGCCCTGCACTGGTGCACCGCTGGCCTTGCTGATCCATTTTGTCTCACCGATAGTGACAATACGGCTGGGCCAAACCTACCGGCGCTGCGCGTTCGCAAAGAGTTTTATGCCCGCCCGTTGCAGACCAAATGTGGCGCCGGGACAGCCGCTGCCGCCACTGCCATCAGTGGTTTAACCTCCTTGTTGGAGTGGGGCTGCTACTACGGAACGCTGCTGCGTCGTCTTCACCGTCTGTGCGACCTGGCTGACGACGTCACGCTGCGCGGCACTCTCGGCAGCTACGGCCGCTGTGCCATGAACACCTTGCGCCTCCTGCTGTGTTTGCTGCAGCGACAGATCGGGGAACTGGCAGACCAGGCAGGCGGGCCGCACGAACTAAGCTTTGCAGAGCTACTTACAGCACAACAAAGGCTGCAGCGCGCAGTGGAGCAGGTGGAGGTGCTTGCGGCGTTTTTCGGCGTCCCGGCGGCTGCGGCTGCCCCGGCAACGCTTCGGCACGCACCAGCAGCGCCCGAAACATGGGACCCCTTTGACGTCCTCCAAGATCGATGCTCATCGGCGTTACTTCTCTCGCGCTTGTACGAGTGCTTCAGCGCACGTCACGTCGACGCGCTTGGTCAGCACGGCAGCACTGCCACACACTACCACGAGCTTCAGCAGGAGCGGCTCGCTGAAATGCTCATATCGTTTGGCGGTGAGGGTAGTGACGAGACACCGCTGCAGGTGAAGACCTGGGGCGGCGGCGTCCACCAGCAGCGGCAGAAATTTCGAGCTGCCCTGGCTGCCGTTGAATCGGCGGCGGCGCCTCCCAGGGTAGAATTCTCACCCCTCGGCGCCGACAACAAGGAGGGTGCGTGGGAGCTGCAGCGCAAGGACCTGCTCAGTGACTCCATCGACGCCATCGGGATCCTGCTTCGCGCCGTTCTGCGTCCTCTGAATACGATGCTGCACCGCTGGCTCACGGCAGGCGAGCTGGCCGATCCGTATGACGAGTTCTTTGTGGTGTCGTCCCACGGCCAGACGCACAGCGGCTTCGCCTTGGAGCCGTCACCACAGCGGCTACCAGTATTTCTCTCGGTTGCAGCTGCCACAGATCTTCTTCACGCCGGAGTAAGCCTGCGGGTGCTTCGAGCAGCTGCTTCGCAGGTGGTGCTCAGCGCCCAAAAAGACGCGCGCCGACTGGAGGCCATGGCAGAGGTCAATGAAGCTGCGGCCGAGGACTATGCAGAGGAGCTGCTCGATACGCAGACGCTGCGACGCGCGATCGAACAGTTTATCGAGCGACTCGTACACGGAGCACCGACAGCAGATGCAGCGCACGATGTGGGACGCGCGGAGACTGGTGCAAACGACGATGGCGATGCCGAAGACGCGGCCCTATTGCCGCTGCTGCCGCGTGTCGACGTAATGTCGTCATACGGCGCCATCAACTGGTGGAAGGGGCACTACCAGGCCTGCACTGGTGTCTTGCTTGAAATGGTGGAGGCCGCGAATCCCAGGGAAGGCGGCGGCCAGGATAGCCCTGCGGAAGCTGCACCAGACCCGTCACTGTGGCTGCAAGCCGACGAGGAGGCGGGATTGTGTGCTGCTGGAGAGGCGGCAGCGGGAGGGAAAGAAAGGGCAGATGACGCTGCTTCTTCCGAAACTCACACTGGTCGTGTCGATACGTCCCTCCTCTGTTCCGCCGCTGCACGGGCCGCATGTGATGCAGGGAAAGGTGAACCAGACGATCACCATCTTCGTCACTTTCCTCATGACGCGGCTGTTTTCCCACCAAAGGAGTCGATGGGTGAGGTGCCGTCGTACGTCACCATTTTCATGAACTCCGACGAAGAAGAGGACCATGGTGTTTACTCGGGGATGGCGAGAGCAGCAAACGGGCGGCAGGAGGTGGACAACGCCTCTCTCGCTTCCTCATCTCCTCGCTCCTCTACAACTGCGACGAGTGTGCTTGGTCTGCGCCGCATCGCCGGTTCCCGCTTCTCTACCGGCACAGCAGTGAGCTCGACGACCTCGTCGCGTGGTACCATGGCCCTCTATGGCGCCATCACAGAGGAGCTACGTCAAGTCTCGCTGCTCGAGCAGCAGACGGAGGCAGACCTTGGCCAGTCCCGCCACACGCTCCGCGCCGAGTTTGACGCCCAGCTGTGGCGCCGTCGACGCGAAGGCCGGCTGAGTGATTGGAAGGCCCAACGACTGGCGCTACGGCTGCGGCGAGTGCGCGCCATGGAGAGCATCGTTGATGAGCTGCGAGATGTGTACATGATACGCGCTGTCGGGCACGCAGAAGTCCAAGGAGCAGCGTCGCACTCCGTCGAGGAAACTGAACAACACGGCACGGACGGAGAGCCTTTCACCCCCAGCGCTGCAATCGCGCAGATGCGTGCCGTGGTGCCGCTTCACCAGCTGCCGCCGTCGCGCGTCGCACCGCCGGTGATCCTGTACGCCGTGCCAGACTACGAGGATGGCGTCGATGGCATGACCGGAGGGAGGCGTGGCAGTCGTGCCTTCGCTAGTCGTCCGCGCCGCACGAGCTTTGCGGCAAACCCCACCATCGTGGAGCTGCCAGCGACATCGGGGATGCGTCGTCGAGTAAGCGCGCACGACACTCTTCAGTCATATGGGCGGAAGTGGCGCTCTCCCAGCGCAAGTGCACTGTTCATGAATAACTGCCCAAGGCCACCAGGGTCACCGCCGCTGTCGGGGCTCACGCCAAGGCGAGGGTCCGCGGCACCAGCCAGCACTAGGGGCGTCGCGCTCACCGACGCGCTGTCAGACGGAGCTAGTGTGCAGAAGAGCGAGGGCGGTGGTGTGGGACCAGCGGTCATTCGGCAGCTGCGTGATGTCGACCCAGCCGCCCTGTCAGCGTTTGGCGTTATGGAGAAGAGAGGCCTTGTTGGGCCGGCACACGGCGCTGTCGCGTCGTTTGCTAGGCCCTCCGCTTCGACTCTTTGGCAAGTCCCGCTGTCGCAGTCATCGCATCAGCGCTGCGAACAAGTCGAGGCGGCAATGCTGAAAGAGCACGCAGAGATGGTTGCTGCTGTTGCAACGGAGGAAGCGCACGCAGAGGCGGTGCGGCGCGACGAGCTAGGGTACGCCCACCCAGATGCGCTCTTCAGAGTGGCGGACATCAACGACGATGAGTTCTTGCTGCTGCGCACTGGCCCTAAAAGCTACGCGCGTCGTGAGGCAGAGGAAGCGGCGCTGGCAGAGCTTGCAGCACGACAAGCACAGCTGGCCGCTTGCACAGTTGATGATCCAGAATACCTTCGTCAGTTGGCTGCTGCTGCTGCGGTTTTGACAGACCCCTGCTGCAACGGTCCTAAGGACAGCACCGCAGCGCCAAAGCGGTGCCTCTCGACTCAGAAGCTCTCTTCAATGCCGACCAAAACAGAACGTGATGCCGCGGCATGTGACGATCGCGCCGAGGAGGATGTCGGTGCGGACGACAGTGCAACTCAGCTGAGGAGGAACTCGGATCTACCCCCGGCGCTAGATTCTGCGTGGCAGCAAGATGATCCACAGCGAGGCTGGCGTGAAGTGAGGACGTCGATGACGAGGACAGCAGCCATGGGGAAGAGCTTCACAGACGAGTTGTGGTCGTGGACCGCAGGGGAGCCGCATCGCTGGTACTTTGACGACCTCACCCCGCTGCACCACGTTCTCATCGGTGCGGAGGTGGACCGCGCACTTCTTGTCGACCTCGCTCTCACCTGCGACGAGGCGGAAGCGTTGCAACGCTGCAGCGGGTACTACCGTGCGCTTGGCCAGTACACAGCCAACTTCCTCACGCACAAGGCGCTGCAGCTAACGCTGTTGCCGCCTTACGGCTCTCTCTACCGCCTCACAACGCAGTTTCTGGACGTTTGCTTGCTGCAGAAGGCGCCGATTGCCATGCGCCTCATGGATGCCTGGATAACATGTGTCGACACCGCACTGGAAGTGATGGCAGAGGCTGAAGAGCCGGCGATGGTGCACTCAATCATAATGGGGGAGACGCGGCTGTCGGCGTTGGCGGCGCTCAAAGACACCCGGCAGGGGGTGACGGTGGCCGACGCGCTCTCCTCCCTCAACTCTGCCTTCCAGCGTGAGTGGGCAACATGTGTCACGAATGGGGAATTGACGGTAAAGCTGGAGTGGAGGCTCACATCAAAAGACGACGAGGGACATGAACGGCTTGACTCTTCAGGAAAGGCTCTCGAGAGTGCTGTCGGCTTCACAGAGGGCGACGGTGCAGCTGAGGAGGGTAGCTGGAACGCCTCCAGGGCTTCCCGTCTGCCACACCCATCGACGCCTTCATCGCACGACAACGCAGAGAAAGTGTCAAGGTCGCTGTCTCCCATTCAATCCTTCCTTGCCTCGCTCAGCCTGGTGGCGGTGAGCCCGTGGTGCAGTGGAGCTTGGTTGCTGCCTGATCACACGCTGCATTGCACTGGCGCCATCTTTCGCACGCTCCTGTTTTGGAAGAGCGCGGAGCGGATCGTGCTGCATGCGTGGCGCACCGGCATGGATAGTGGCATCCCCAGCGTCTTCTTCTTCTGCACTGTCGTGCGTCAAGTGTTGGTGTCCAGCCTTCAAGAGACATTGTGGGGCCAACTGGGAGAGCTGACGACGGCATACCGAAAGAGTCTGCAATTCGAAGCCGGAGTGCTCTACACGTACAGTGCCCTTGAGAGCTTCACAATTGACCACGCTGCATTCTTGCGCGAGTGCGAGTTCTACATGCTGTGTGGTCCGCAGTTCCAGCGCCGTGTCCGCCCTGTGTTACAGGCGATGGTGAACACCGTCGAGGAGGTGGAGCGCGCGCTGCGGTTGGCACAGGTGTCGATACGCGTCGCACAGCGCCAGTACATGGCCACCTTCTACTTCATGGTGAAGAGTGGAAGCAGCAGCAGCAGCGGTAGTGACAGTGACGGATGCACGGAGGCCGACTGCTGCCGGGAAACAAAGGGACGACCAACAGTGATGTCAGCACCTCGGCACGTCTTTACCCCCTCGCGGTGGTCTCGGCGAGCACGGATGGAGCAGGGCGTCGGGAAAGTGCAGGGCGGTGACGGTGTTTCTCGGGCCTCCCCTTGGTACCTTCGACCCCTTGAAGACGCCTTGGCACACCACTCCAAGGCGCCCTCGCCACCTGAAGCAACTGGCAGTGAGCCCACTGTTGCGACTGCACATGATACAAATCCTAAAGCCGACCTCGACAGTGCTCGCACACCGCCCAGGGGCGCCGCAAAGGGGAAAAGGGGGCGAGCAGCGCAAGCGGAGCGGTCACCGTCTTCGGCTCTCAGCAGCGCCACGACAGCGCGCTCCTCAACCCCAGTGGTCGACAAGCCGCTGTTTTCTGTGATGAGCGCTGCCGGCAGTGGTGAGGAGACACGTCGCGATGGCAATCCAGCTCCCACCGCAGTATCACGCAAGAAGCGCCGCCGTGGAGGTAGCCAGCCAGTCGGTGCTCGCCGACCTACCGCTGGCGCAGCAGCGCCAACGGCCATGGCGCCATGGGCTTCCGCGGCTGCGCCGCGCTTACAAACTCGGAGGTACAGCTGGAGTGCTGGCAAGACAACGCGGCAGTCCGCTGCTTCAGCCCCGGCGTCAGCATCGCCGGCGACGGGTGCTGCAAAAACGAATACCTCAGCACTGAAGCGACCCTATCGCAGCCGCCACCACGGGAAACGGCTCTCCCCAGCGGAGCGCGAAGAGCGGCGCATCAAGCTACGCGCGATTGCAGAACGCAAAATCAAAGAAGAGGTGGAACATCAGCACCGACTGATGCGCGACATGGCCTCTCTTCATCTACGTCGCTTTGCACTGCTCACTCAATCCCTGCGCGATGCGTTAGCAGAGGTGATGGTGAAGGAAAATGTGAAGGGTATGGAGGAAGAAAGCATTGCTGCTGCCGCCGCCGCCATAAGCGATGGCGCGTCGTTGAAGTCGATCAAGGACCTGCACAAGGCACAGCGACAGCATATGAACCGCTACGCCTACATCTCGACAGTGCTCCAACGGCTCGATGCACTGATCGAAGTGATGGCCGCCCAGGTCTAACCTCTGCCCCTATAAAACAAGTGCATGTGTGGGGGGGGGGGGGGGTGAAACGTCCGGTAGTTGTCTCGTCAAGGCAAACGTGGTGCTTAGGGCCACTACGGTGACGAGGATGTGATGGTGTTTTGCAAGCTTCTCTTTCCCTTTCTCAGCTCGTGCTTTATGTGTTTTGCCGAGATGATTGAACTTTTCTTTCCAGTATTGTGCTGGTCAGTCTTCTGCGTGGTGGCCAAACAAGGGTCATGGGGAAAAAAGGGAAAGGAAGTACAAACTCGTTTACCCCTTAAATGCCCGCTATCCTGGGAGGGGAGGAATACGTTCTGCATACGTCCACAAGCCTATGTGAGCTCCCCTTTAGCCCATCCGTTGTGCCGGTCGCTCTCTCTCTCTCTCTTGGTACGTTGGCAGAATGTATTTGAGGGACGGGATGAAAAAGGTGGGGGATGAGTGCGGTCTGCAGGCGTACTAAGTCTCTGTCGCACGAATCACTGACTCTGCGTCAGTGACGTATCCTTCCCTTCTTTTTTTCCCTTATCGGCGTCTTCGAATATGTCGCTCGCCTTTGCTGAGAAACCGGTGGGATTCACGTGGCTCTCTTCTCCCTTTTCCGTTCCCCCCGCCTCACCCCTTCACTTTGCTCTCTCCCTCTGCCTATCTCTCTCTTTTGTGTCTACTACACGCTAACACACATGCACGTGTCACATGTGCGCTGTTCTGGCCGTGCTTAGATGTCTGAGGAGCAGGTGTTCCTGTAGCAGTCTCGAGAATCACCGCCATTGCCCACTTCCCCAACACCCCAACTCTAACTGCTTCCTCTGCCCTCATCCCCCAGTGTTCTGTAAGGTGTCTGCACGCCTCCTCGCTCTCTACTTCTCTCGCGCCGCAGCAAGAACTCACCTGTACGCATGCTCTGAGAGCTCCCCACACACACACACACACACAGTCTTGCCTTTAACGTAACCGAAATCCACCTAACATCTCCTTATCTCTCCCCCTTCATCAACACCACGATTCCCCTACGCAGGGCCCCTCGGTGTGTCAGCCACCATTACCGACACGCAACAGAAACCTCCGCATTCGCTGATAGAGATTACACTCTGCCCCCCCCCCTCTCCCTTTATTTTCCCTTTCTCACATACCACCTTCATTTTTTGTGTGTCTGTGCACTCGCAGCGAAAATGTCGTCCTTGCAGAAGATCAACGATATTGAGGCGGAGCTCGCCCGCACGCAGAAGAACAAGGCCACCATGGCCCATATCTGCGCTCTCAAGGCCCGTCTGGCGCAGCTGAAGCGCGAGCTCATCGCATCCGAATCGAAGAAAGGCGGCGGCAAGGGCGAAGGGTTCGACGTACAAAAGACTGGCGATGCTCGCATTGGCTTTATCGGCTTTCCGTCTGTCGGTAAGTCGACGCTGCTGTCGAAGATGACCTCGACGCACTCCGAGGTGGCCGCGTACGAATTCACTACGCTGACCTGCGTGCCTGGTGTGGTGAACTACCGCGGCGCCAAGCTGCAGATGCTGGACCTGCCCGGCATTATTGAGGGTGCTAAGGACGGTAAGGGTCGCGGTCGGCAGATCATTGCGGTGGCCCGCACCTGCTCTCTCATTCTCATCGTGCTCGACGTTGTCAAGCCGCTGCAGCACAAGCTCATCATTGAGCGTGAATTAGACGGCTTCGGCATTCGGCTGAACAAGTCGCAACCGGATATTGTGATTCGCAAGAAGGATCGCGGCGGCATCAGCATCTCCTCGACGTGTCCGCTCACACAGCTTGACCAGGAGACGATCAAGACCATCTTGGGCGAGTACCGCATGTCAAACGCAGACGTCACATTCCGCGGTGACTACACGGCCGACGAGCTCATCGATGCAATTGAGGGGAACCGCGCGTATATCCCAGCCATCTATGTGCTGAACAAGATTGACCAGATCTCGATCGAGGAGCTCGACATCATCGCCCGCATTCCGCACAACTGCCCAATTTCTGCCCATCACGAGTGGAATCTGGACGGTCTTCTCGAGTGCATTTGGGATCACCTCAACTTTATTCGCGTGTACACAAAACCAAAGGGTCAAGTGCCGGACTACGACGCGCCGGTCATCCTCAAGAAGCTCCCGCAGCCGTCGGTCGAAGGCTTCTGCAATCGCATTCACAGGCAGCTGATGCGCAACTACAAGTATGCGTGGGTGTGGGGCTCGTCTGTCAAACACCAGCCGCAGCGCGTGGGCAAGGACCACCTGCTGGATGACGAGGATGTCGTGCAGGTGGTGAAGAAGGTGTAGAAACAGAAGAGAAAAATAGGCACCTAAGCGACGATGTGAGGAGCGACGAAGGTGCACCCGTGAGGGATGTCGCAGGCTGAGTCACACACACACACACACACACACACACACACACGAAAGTGATGAATCGTATGTGGCAAAGAAACGCGTACCGTGCGTGAAGCCGATCAGTGAAGCAACCGTGCATCCCGCCAGCGCTTTACCGCGTTTGCGTGCTCCTTCTTCTTTGGAATGATGCCCCTACCTAGGGTCGGCGTGGCTTACTTTGGTGTGGACTTGAACGTGAGCGGACGAATTGGACTGCTTCGAAAAAATGACGGGCATACTTAGTGTGAGTGTCTTTGTGTGCACGCACTGTCGACTGGGGAGATGAGGTGGACACCGACATCATGCAAGAGATACGTGAGCGGTGCTGCGGTCCGAGAGAAGAGGGGTGCGTGCGAAGTGACATCAAGCGGCCAGAGAGCGTCTCCGAATGCGTGGTAGCGCGGAGTTATCGCGTGCGTGTGTGTGTTGAATAGTGCAGGCGGGCGCAGAAAAACAACCTTCGCTTTTTCATGGGTGAGGGCACCCCACACTACGACGCACACACACACACCATTTCCACCACTCTGGCGGCCGCCGTGGGCACACGCACATCTTTAGCCACGCACGCACGCTCATTCTCTCCCTCTCCTTCTCTGCTGTTGCCTGCCTCGTCCTTGCTTCGCCTCCCACCACCACCACCGCTACTTCCACTTGGCCGGCGCCAAGTCGAGTTCTGTACAGAGTCGTTCACTATCTGTTTCCTTCCTTCGTACGCTTCGTAGACGACTGTTATGACCAGGGTTGTCTGCGCCGCGTCATACACACACACACATGCATGCACGTCGCCGCCGCATCATTATCGAACAGGCGAGTTGACTGCCGGTTAATGTCTCCGTGTAGGGAGGAGGCCCCCTCTTTCCGCCTCTTTGAGTACTTTTCTCTTTTTTCTTCTTCAGTGGTATGTTGGCCTTCTGCTTATATCCGCGCCCCTCTGCGTGTCTGCGCTTACGCGTGTGTGTATCTGCGGGTGTGTGTGTGTGTGTTTGCGTGCGTCGTTCAATCCAGCTTACATCTCCATCGCCAAGGGGCAATGTTTTATGCCCGCTCTCTGAGGAGAAAAGGCGAAAAGAAGAGTAATTAAGAGTGCTGTGGTGGCACCCACCACTCGACCCCGTTGCTGCGAGCGCGGGCACATGTCCTGTCAGAAGCCGCCTCTCCTCTATCGCCCAAGGAAACGGCTGTGAGGCACATCCAGGGTGGGGATATGGAACAGGAAAGGGTTCGCACAAGCCACACTCCCACTTACGGTGACATTCCGTCTCTCTTTCAACGTGCGGCCAGTCTATCGTGAGCAAATCAACAAGTAGGCGAATATGCCACTCGCACCTCAGGGCTGCATAGCATACCAAGTACAGTAAACCTTGCCGCTGCAACTTTCTCTGGTCGCACCACTCACTCTCTCAGGCTTTCTTTTCCAGCGCGCTCCTCTCGCCATACTGCGTAGACATAATTTATTTCCTTTGTGCATTGCTCTCGCCGGTCTCTAGAGTCATCATTGAAGCAACCGTGGCACACACACGCACACACATTCAACGCTCACACGCAGCCAAGCACCGCTACGCAAATACGCGCCGACTCATTTTTAATGCAGAGAGGCTAAAGTTGATCAGCTGAAGTACACCGCGCCAAGAACGCACAAGGAAAGGAAAGAAAGGGAAAAGCAGCGCAGACAAACTAAAAAAAAAAAACACAAGGAAGCCCTGTTTAAACTTTAAGTCTTGTCTTCGTCTCTGTTCTCCTCTGCCCTCAGCGGCACGAGTTGTGGGTCGCCTTTTGCTCTGTGTATCTGTGCGATCATCCTCGGCGCATCTGCAAATACACAACGCCACTTCTTCTTCATACAAACACACACAGACCACCACTACCCAGTTAACGAAGAAGGCACGCACCCTTTTGGTTGATGGTTTCCGCCTCTCTCCCTCACTGCGAACTCTGTCAGGCTCTTTTTGTGCAGTCGCCACTGCTCCTCTCTCCCTCTTAGACAGAAACGCAGAAGCATCGCGAAGGGCGAGACCGCAGTACAGTGTTTTTTTCTTCTTCGTTCGCCGTACTGAGTTTTTGTTGCTGTCTTTGGTTCGAACGAAGTTCATGCGTGACTGCATCAAATCCCCAACGACGCTGGACATACAAGCGCGCGTAGACGTATTCTCTTCACTTATCTCATCATCTTGAGGCAAAGGTTCACAGAAGTGTGCGTGTTCCTCTCTTGAGTGTCCGTCAGTTCTACGTTTTTCTCTTCTACATCACTCCCTCTTCAGTTCTCATTCCTCACCCTTCTTATCTGCCACAGTTTTTGGATCCTCGTTCGCTTATCAGCATTGTGTGGCTCTTATCACTTTTTTCTACCTCTCTGCCTCTCTGTTCTCTCTCACACACACACACACATCTCCGAGTAATCATCATCAGCGAAGGGCGAAAGGAAAGGCCACCGCTCTCTCTCTCTCTCTCCCTCTCTGATCCCCCTTCTTTTTCTGCGTGGGAAGTCGTGTGTGTGTGTGTGGGTGTGTGTGTGTGGGTGTGTGGGTGTGGGTGTGTGAGGGAGTGTCTGTGTGCTCTCTCCCTTTAGTCGCGCCCTTGGGCCCTTGTGCTCCCCCTCTGACTGGTGTACAATCCTGCTACTCATCATCGCCACGCTTCCCTTCTTTTCACTTTCCCTGTCGCTTGATTCATCTCTCCTCTCTCTCTCTCTTATCATTACGCGGGTTATTCTTTTACTGCGTATACTTGAAAACGAGAGGGTAGCGAGTGAGTTTGCGTGTGTGCGTTGCCCAGACTGTTTTGTCATCCCCCTCTCATTCAACTGAGAGCTCGAGGATCGTCAAACAGCGGAGCCATCACACAGCAGTCGTGCACATTTCCTCTCTTGCCTTTATGTGGAGACATCAGCAAAACAAAGCAAGCGTTTCTTGTTCAACTGCATAACAGGCGACTGCATTTCTGAAGAAAGTTGCTTTCCTGGCCCTGCAGTTGTCTCTCGGAGCTACCTGGGGCTGTTGTCGTTCACCAGCATTTTAACAGCGAGCTTCAGGCTCCTCAGTCTGAATATCCGCACACCGTCGCGCCACCGCAACCACAGCCATAGGCAGACGTACAAGCATAGGGGGAGAAAGGATTGCGCCTGCACATCCATACACATACAGGGAGGAAAGTAGACACGCAAATGAGCGCAACTCCGAAGACATCGACGCCGACGATTTCATCGGTTGCCGTCGCGTCTTCTGCCCACAAAACTGCTCGGCAGGCGATGGAGCCGCTCAAGGACACTGTCACCCTCAGCCGTCTCGTGGACGTGCTCTTGTTTCTTGGGCCGAGCGGGTGTGGCAAGTCCACAATGATTCAGCGACTGCAGCGCGACTGGCCCATGCTATTTGAGTTCAGTGTGAGTCACACAACCCGTTGCCCGCGGCGTGGCGAGGTAGATGGGCAGCACTACCACTTTATCACCATGGAGGAGTTCCAGAAGCTAATCGACTCGGGTGCCATGATTGAATACTCTCGACTCTGCCTGCCGAAAACGTCGTCGACGACGCCTCCGCAGAGTCAGCCAGTCGGTAATCTCTACGGGACTAGCAAGAAAGCTCTGCATACGGTGCTCGAGCGCAACCGCGTCGTACTCATGGACACAGATCTGCTTGGCGCAATCAGCATTAGGCGCTACTGTGCTCGCGAGGTGGTGAACGTGAGGCCTGTAACCGTTTCGCGATCGAAGCGCAGTATGGCGCAGCAGGGCGGTGGTGCCGCTCCCGCCGCTCAGTCCCCACTAACCCTCTCCCCATCTTCTCTTGCACCTGTGCTCCTGGCACGTGAGCGCGCCGTGGCTCCCGCGGGCACGATTCTATCCACGGACGCGACATTGTCGTCCCCCTCGTATGCTGCACCTGGGGTCACACGCACGCTGCGTTGCATGATCATCTTCATTGCGCCACCTAGCATGAAGGTACTGGAGCAGCGGCTGCGGGAACGCAAGAGTGAAACCGAAGCCTCGATTCAGCTGCGGTTGAAGCTGAGCTGCCGGTTGATGAAGTGGGCCACGGAGAACCAGTCATTCTTTGACTACTACATCGTGAACGACAACCTTGAGCACTGCTACGCTCAAGTAAAGGAAATCGTGCAGGCAGAGGTGCTCATGCTGGGGAGCTCTCTCTGAAGAGGGGTTTCGGCCACTGGGAAGGAAATTGTTATGATGCGAATTGGATGGTGGTGATGGAGAAGAGCAGTGACGTCGCGCACATTAACGAAAAGAAAAAGAGAACACAGAAAGCGCACCGGTCGATGCACCTGGACAAAACCCATCTCGTGCCCTTCATTTGCTTCTTTTGTGTTTTTGTTTTCGCTTGCTGCCGCGCCGTACTAGAAAGAGCCTTGGTTGCTCGATTGGCGCTGCTGCTGCTGCTGTGACGTGGTCTACTGGCAAGTGCTAACCCTCATATGATGCTGATCTGTTCGTGATTCCGTTTTTCCAAATTCTTCCGCACGTGTCTCTCTCTCTCTCTGTGTGTGGCTCCCATGCGCGCGCGTTCTCTCGCTCAGTTCGCTCTTGACGTCTTCCCTCTGTTCGTTCTTCACGACTGCATCGGGCCATGCCCGCGTTTTCTTATTCTACATTCCCCTAAGCCAGCCCCCCTCCCCCTCCCCTCGCTCGTTCTTGTCGTTTGGCTTCTTTTCTTGTTTTATGTTTCCCTCGTTTCGTTTGCGTAGTGATTTGTTGGGCTGCGGCCCCCGACTGCATTCGCCATGGCTCTCCGCACCCCCATTCTCTCTGTGCTTTGTTGCCTTTACGATGTGGGTCTTGGAACGAAGCAAAACAGAGATGAAGCGTGCGGTGCTGCTGAGGTGAAGGTACTGCTGCAGCCCATTGAAAAGGTTCCTCGTTGCTGAGCACATGTGTGTTTGTGTGTGTGTGTGTGTGTGTGGGGGGGGGGGGGGGTCTGTGTGTGGTGCGGTGTGGCGTCTCCATACTTTTTTTTTCTCCTTTGTCGTTATCTATGGTTTCATTGTCTCACACGCTGGTAGTCCGCAAGCGCACTCGGGAAGGCTACGTGCGGTGCCATTTTCAATCACGAAACGGTAAACGGCGAAAACACAAGGATGAGTAGAAAGACGTCCCTGCGAATAGGCAGCCCACCTGAGCCACTGACGTACGACGGCACAACGCGAATCCCCAGCTCTGTGAAGCAGCAGTTTCTCGTCTGCCACGCAGCCGTCTCAGACACCCACACCTCACGAATAGAGCCAATTGCTCCGGCGTTGTCGCCCTGAACGACTCCTTCTTTTTCTCGCTTCTTTGGCCATCTACTCCTCCTCCCCTTGCACCCGCGCCTCTGTTGCCTGTCTATCAGGAAAAAGCTCATTCGTCCTCCTCCACGCGTATACGCCCAAGGTTGATCGCTTCTAGTGCTGTTTCTCTTTCTTTTCTCAGACTTTTTCTCTCCACAATGGCGGAGGCAAAGGTGGTGAAGGACTTGGCGGAGGTGTGTGCGAGTGGTGGGGAGACCTATAGCGTATGGACCACAGCAAAGGCTGTCGTCCAACGCCGCTATCTCTCCACCAAAGCTCAGGGCACATTCGAAGGCTGTGTTGAACTGCTTGTTTCCTTGGTATGTGTGCTTCGGACGTACCTCCGCATCGATCTGGCGCAAGAGCTGCTCCGCGATGTGCTCTTCCAGGCAGTCGAGCACTTCTCCGCAAAGATGACTACAGGGGCCACAGCGGCTGTTGTGAGTGACAGCAGCGCGCCTCAGTCTTCATTTGACCTAATCACCGCTAACTTTCTACAAAGGGTGTTTGACGCGCTGCTTTCCGCCACTACGCGCACCTACACGCTGAGGGGACCGCTGCCGCTCGTCGTAGAGTGGAACAGGGATGCAGCTGGCGAGGGTGTGGATGTCTCTGTGGCGCAGTCGAAGTACGCCGCGTCATGGGCGGAGGATGTAGTTCTTGAATTCGCCATTCGCGCGGCGGACTTTCTTTCACAGCGTCCCCAGAGCGCTGCTGCACTGTCTCGCTGGGCGCAGAATCTGTTTGTGTCATACGAGCAGCTTCTCGCTCTGCGCCTGGCTCGCTCGTCATCGCAGTCCTCCATGCTGCGCGCCGGCGCCGCTACCCCGGCTATAGCCCCCTCGCCGTCGGTGCCCATCTCAACGCTGGCGGCGCAGCTGCTGCACACGAGCACCCTCAGTCCCGCCAGCCGAACTGGGGAAGTATGCGCGCACATCACCGGGGCATCACCGACACCAGTGGTCGCTGCTGTGTACTGGCTCACCCACTTGGCACGTCAGCCAAACGAAGTCAACTGCCTCTTCGCTCAGTACGTGTACCTCGACATTTTTGGCCGAGGCCTACCGAGACGCCCTGTGACTGCCGCTGCTCAAAGTAGGAATGCCGCCCCCGCGACGCTGCTGCGTGAGCGCGTGAATGCAGCGCTGGGGGAGAAGTGCGCGCTGACTCGTCGGGAGGCAATCTTGATGGCACGCGCTGCGGTCGAGGCGTACCGGCAGGCTTTTTCGCTTGCGCTGCAGCAGACCTCTTTGGCCAGCTCACGCCAGTTGTCCAGCTCTTCGGAAAAGAACAGAAGCGAGGACGCAACGGTCGATCCCGAATACGCACACCTCTATGGCTGGACGTGGTTCCTCGACTCCCTGACGCTCACACTTGCATACAGCGGCGCGCGCCGGAACAGCGAGAGCGCGGGCGCGGGTGACGAGGTCGCCGGTGCACTGCAGCGAGAGAAGCAGCAGCGCGTGTGCGCGCTGCTGCTCGGCACGTATGCTGCCGTGACAGCGGAACTTCCGGAGCTAAACTGGAACAAGGTGGTGGCCGAATACATTGGCGCATAAAAGAAGCGGTTCGGGCAAAGGGGAAGGTGGCCTGCAAGAGGCCGAGCGCAGCGGCAGTGGACACCACAGCCCGGCGCCTTCAGCGTGGCTTTGTTGTTTGTTTTGCCACCTCGCTGCCGGCTTCTCTTTTTTTCCCTTTCTGTCGCGCACCATTGCGCCTGTAAGAGGTTGTTCTGCCACACGAGCATCTCATTTTCCCTTCTCCTTTCAGCTTTCCAACTGAGTCCGCTGCTGCTGCCCTGTGTGGTTGTTGTCAGAAGCCTGCCTCTTTATCTGCCTACATCGCCCGCGGCGGATCCTTCACGTGAACACCCAAGCACGTATTCTCTCTCTCTGAACACATGTGTGTGGGTTGCTGTGCCTGTGGGTTTGTTTACCTCTGTGCTTCATATTTGTAGCCTAGCGTGCGCTTCAACTGGGGTTCTTTTCTGTTCCTTAGTTCTTGCCAGACTGACTTTTCCGATTTCTCAAACTGACCAGACACAATCTGCCCCTCTGTTCGACCGCTGATGGGGAAAACGCAGTGGGCAGCAGGCCATGGGCCTCCCCTGTTTTGCTCGCTTACTCGTTGACTCTATGTCCCCGGTGGCAGCATCTACAAAAGGCCCTGTACATTGGCGACCCCTCCCCTCCCCCGACCGACTCACCTCGAACACGTCTTCTGCCGCCACCGCCCCCTCCCCCTCTCTCCCTTCGGGGCTAACGCAGACTTCGTTTCACACGCACATGCGAGTACTTCTGACCCTCTCTCCTCGCTTCCGCTTCTCACCCTCTCTACATGCACTTGAGGCGCGCGCTGCAGCAACAAGCAGCACGTACCGCAGAAGGGTACACCTCACTTCATCTCTCGATCCTCCGACATCTGCCTTGGGCGCTCCCACTTTCGCGCAGCGCACGTGTGTGTGTGTACGAAGTGTCTCCAGCAGCCCCGCGACTTGAAATCTGGGCATCTCATACCTGGCAAAGTGCACACAAAGCTTCCAGAGTGATCTGCCTGTGATCGCACCAGCACGGCTTCTTTCACCTCTTTCGTCTCTCCCTCAATCAGCTCGCTCGCTTGTATTCACGCTTCTCGCGATGCAAACGATTGGGCGTCGCGTGCCGGAAGGGGCGCCGCCGTCTGATGTGGGAAACAGCGGAAATGACCTCGGCACCTCACTGACTGCCACAGCCGCGAATGCGCAACAGAAACTTGCGCAAGAGCTGCAGGAGATCCGCGAGCGACGGAACTGGCTCATCCACCTACTTTACATTCGACAGGAATACAGCAATTGCCTTCACGTGATCGAGTCTCAACTCCGCGAGACGGGGGGCACATGTGAGTACGCCCTGTACGTGAAGGGGCTACTAAAACGGCTGGAGGGCTCTCTCTCTGAGTCGTTGGAGTTGCTGCAGACCGCAGTGATCATCAGTCCAGAGAACGCGGCTACTCGCACACAGCTCGGGCGTGCCCTGCATCTCCTTGGTCGCCATGAGGAGGCCATTCAAACATTCGAGCAGGCGGCAAGCATTCGCGTCATCAAGGGCCTCGGCGAGGACTGGGAGATCGCGTACTACATCGGTCTTTGCCACCTGCACCGACGGCAGTACCGTCACGCAATGAACGCCTTCCTGCAGTCCATCACAATTCAGCGCCACGACTGCGCTTACTTGCAGCTGGGGAAAGCGGCACTGCTGGCGCAAGACTACGCGATGGCGCTGCAGGTGTACGAGGATGCTGTGACGCTGTCGCCAACGAATCCCGACCTGCTTGCGATGCTCGGTCACCTCTACCTCCAACAAGGAAACACCGGTGCTGCCTTTGACTACCTGGGCCGCTGTCTCACCATCAACCCCACCCACATGGATGCCCTTGTCGCCGCCTCAAGCATTATCCAAGACAACGGCGACTATGACGTGGCGCTGACCAAGTACAGAATCGTGGTGGCGCAACAGCCAGACGCGTCGCAGGTGTGGAACAACATTGGCGCATGTTTTATCGGCAAGAAGATGACGTACGCTGCCGTTGCATGTCTGCGCAAATCCGTCTTTCTCTGGCCGTTCGATTGGTTAAGCCACTACAACCTTGGCATCGCCTTTCTGATGATTGGCCGCTGTTGCTCGGCGCTGCAGTGCCTGAATGCAGCTGTGCACTTGCACCCCCACCACGCACCAACTTTCATGCTGCTTGGTATCTGTCTGGGTGAAATGAAGGACCTGCCGAACGCGTGTCGCGCCTACGAACACGCCCTCGCGATGCAGGACGACTTCCTCGTGTATCTGAACTACGCGGTGACTCTGTACAAGGGCCGCGCCGTGCGAGAAGCGCATGCGAAGCTCCGCGTCTTCCGCAGTGTATGGGACCAGCTTACCCCCGAGCAGCGTCGCGAGCAGTCCTCGCTTATTCCTGGAGTCCTCCGACAGCTGGAGGACGTGCTGGAGCCGCCCCCGTCACCGCCGGGGTCTACCTCCGCCAGTGTCCTGGAGGAAAGCGCTACGGCTCCTCTCGCCACGGCACTGAATTCCGGAATCGCAGCTGCGGAAGCAGAAGGCATGGAGACGGAAGATGTGTCATGAGTAGTGGTGCCGCGACACGTGCACAGTGCATCTGTGTTGTGTGGGGAGAAGGAAGGGGGGAGTCATCTATGGATGATGTAGCAAGAGCGTACTCCTCATTCAGCAAAGTATGGAGTCGCGTCAAGGGTGCATCCATCCCTTTCCCTGCGGCTGCCTTCCAGAGTTCTGTTGGTTTGTTTGCCTCCGCTCTCTCTATTTTCCCTTCTCCCCTTACCTCTCTCTTTCTCTCTCCCTGTTGTGCTGGTTGACTGCAAAAGGCGAGCTCCGCCGTTGCCACCCAACTCGTCGCTCTTTCGCGCGCGCGCTCTCTCTTCGTTGCTGCTCGCCATTTACTGATCAGTCTTTGCTTGCTGTTTCTTGCCGCTGTCATGGCGAAGGAGGAGGAGGCGGAGGCGCTTTCAGCAGAGAAGAAAGAATGAAGCCAATAAGGAGAGAATACTTCACCACACTGTGGTTGTTCCTCTTTGACCACTGCGATAGCGGTGAAAGAAGGGTTTGGCCACCATTAGCACCAGCATCAGTGGGAGGGCATGAATGTGCATGTGCGTGCGCGCGCGCACATGCACATGCGTCAGCGGCGGCAAGGCGTGATGGGTGCCAGGAACGCGACGGGTAGACGACAGTTTTGTTGCCCTGTTTTTTCTTTTTCGCTCCCCAAACCTTTCTCTCTCTCTCTCTCTTGTTCTCCTTGGTTTGGTGACGTGTGTGTGTGTGTGAGCGAGGTGGATGGTTGCATATACCCCTACTGAACTCTCTGCTAAGCAGTGAACCCCTCACCTCTAACGGGGAGGGATGAACCTCTTCCAATCCTCGGATAGGCATTTTATGCGCTGGTAGCGGGTGCGACTGTCCTTGAGCGGGTGCATGCCCTTTGGCGCGGAGAACGCGCTTGGTGCAGCTTGACAGGCTGCGCGTCACACAGACATCCACGGACTCTCCCGACCCTTTACCGCAATCACTCACACCCCAACACGCACACCTACTCATGCATTGACGCGGACACTGGAGGGAGCAGGTGATGTGTACAGCGTACTATGCCCCTCCCCCTTTCAGCCCCTCGACATACCAAACAAGTAGGAGCCCGGCTGCTGTGAGGGCTGAACCCAAAAATGTGCTCTTTTCGTCTGCTTTCCAATGCTTGACGTACACGCAAGAGGAGGAAGTCCCCCCTCCCCCAAACAATCGGAACCACAACCAAGCGCCTGTCTAACGCAGCGCTTGTTTTTTTTTTTGCCTCGAGCCGGCGGCACCGTGTAGGCCAATTAGGTGGTGCCGATGAGTGACGTTATGGAGCGTTGCTCCTACCCCGACTTTCTCGTGCTCACGCCTTTGCCAATCCGCTGGCGTGTCCAGGCTGCTGCACCTCCCAGCGCAGTCAGGGCGCGGGAGGGGAGGGGGGAGGGAAGACAAACGCTGGACTCGATAGTCGCACACCTTGAAGCTCTACCGAGAGGTGCGGCAAGGGGAGAGGAAGAGTGACAGGACTGTTTGTTTCTCTCTTCCTCTCTGATAGTGCAAAAAAGAAAAACAGACGACGTGCTCAGAGGCTGTGCGGTGTTTGCTTGCCTTGTGCGCCCTGTGGGGGGAGAGGGCGGGCGACTCCACAGGCCACCACCACCTCTAAAATGAAGCGTCGAATCAATATGCGTTGCACTCCTGTGCTGCGGACAGACTCACTTTTGCAGTGACCTCTGTAAACCCATGTATCATCTGTGCTTTTTTTTTGGCTTGCCATTCTCGTTCCCCAACAGCGGTCAATGCTGACTTTCACGCCTACGTGTGTCGCGGCACTTTTGTCTGTGGGCAGCACTGGTGTCTCCCAATTTGCACTTGCACAGAGAGAGAGGCACACACACACACACACACACACACACACACACAGGCATCAAAAGAAGAGGCATCCGTGACTGGAGGCAGGCTTCACCTGCATGCCCATTCACTCACACGGCCAGGAACGTACAGCAAACCCATCTTACCTAACCGAATCAGCTCACCGAGCTCATGAATGATGAAAGAGGCCGCGTCCGCGACTGTGGCAGCGTCACCAGCGCCGGCCTACGAGTCCGTCTTCGTTTTTCTTAGCACACTGGCGGAGTGGCTCAAGCATGCGCGGGAGCGCCTGACGTGCCGAGATGAAGTCGGCCGCCACGCCACTGTCGTGGAGGTTCTCACCCACCATCACGAACGCGCGTATGGACGACTGGCAGAATTCGTATGGCGCCATGCAGCTGTTATCAGCGACGTGGGCACATCGCTTTTCCCCTCCGCTGCTGTCGAGCTGACGGCGTGTGTGCTGCTGCGCCTCCTCCTCCTCCTCCTTGCGTGGTGGATGCTGCTGCGGCTGGTGCGCACAACCACCGCACCTCGCTTGCGCGCTCGCCAGATCGCAGTGCATCCTCACATGCATCAGCCAAAGTGCATCGGCAATGCGCAAGCTGTGGAAGCGTTTATTCGGCCCGACGCCGCCCAGCGCGGCATCAACACCACACTGCTGTGGACTGTCAGTGCCTGCGGGCTAGTGGCATGCGTGCTTATCCTGGGTCTGCTTACAATGCATATATGGATGGATGTGGTGTTGTGGCGCTTGCTCGAGCGCTGGTTCAGTCCACTGTGGCAGGCGCAGGCTTGGGTGTCGTCGCGTGCGTTGTGGACCTCTAACGACTCGTGGCAGGGATCGCTGCGAGCAGCTGCCGCCCCCATAATAAAGCACTACACATCTTCTTTCTTTGGTGTTGCTTCTGAGTGCCATTTACACTTGCTCAGCAGCTTTGCGTGGCTGCGTCGAGTGACCCAGCAGGTGAAAATGGTCTACCTTTGGGGTGTGATAGGAGGAACCGTGTTGGGGGTGGCGCTTTGGCTGCTTAGCTACGCCTCTAGGCTACTGCGGAACTACAACGAGAGTCTGCCGTACTTCGAAGAGAACGACCCTCTACTGTGCTGGCTGGCTCAGCAAGAAGCCGAGGCCACCCAGCAGCGTAACAATGCGGCGCTTGTCGCTCTTCTGGAAAGCCAACGTAGGCAAGAGCGGGTAATGGAGAGGCTGACGAGCTCATTGACGCCCGCAGTTCAAGAGCAGCAGCAGTCTCTCTCAGTGGCGAAAAAGAGAGAAAGCCCACAGCGCCTGGAAGACAACGCCACCAACGCGGCGACGGCAAATGACACCAAAAGCGGACGCCCCCTGTTCGACGATGAGACAGCTGCAGCCAAAACAAGCGCTGTGACCATTGCCACAGACGGCAGCGATGACTGCAGTGCAGGAAAGTCACGTGAGGGATCCGGACCTTTGTCTTCTAACGTGTTGACCGCCGCCTTCGAAGAAGCAGTGGCGGCAGCTTCAGCGACGCGAACTAAAGGAACAACGGGCACTAGCTGTCAAACAGCACCGCAATCGGAGGAAGCTGAGGCAGCAACAGCAGCCACAATGTCGCAGACAGAAAGAGAAGAGAGCCCTGGAGTCTAGAAACGAAGAGAGTATTTGAGGGACATGCGAAGGGCAGGCATGTACGTGCCTAAGAAGGGGTGCTCTATCTGCCACCACTGCCTCCGGCTTCGCTCGATTTTCAGCTGTTTATCGGACACTTCTGCTCTACGTTTCTGCTCACTTCTTTTTTATATATTTTTTTTGTGGGGGCCCTTCCGCACACCCGAGCCTCGTCACCCCTCCTTTTCCGCTTCGTGTGGGGGTGTGTGGGGGGGGGGGGTGTCTGTTATGTCCTCTTTGCCCCTGAGCTCTGCGTCATGCGCCTTCACCCCAGTTGCGTTTGCTGACAGGGAAAAGAGCCGAGAGGCAGTCATGCGAGACTCTTTACAACAGCGCTGCAGCTACAAGGTCTGTATGTGGTCCCTCTGCTTGTGTCACCATGCTACAGTAAACGTGCTTCCCCTCTCTATTCAGGGATAACCCTCCATGCGACGTCCTGCTCGATTCTGATGTCTCGGTCGTCTCAGCATATACGCACACAAAGAGAGTAAAAGAAGCGAAAAGATAAAAAGGAGAGGCCCTACGCTACCGCGGGCGCACACCCGCAGTGCTGCTGCTACCAGAAAAATAGTGAAGGAAAAAAGTGCACACGAGATGCACCGAGCCCGTTGTGCTCTCACGCCACAAGCCGCTGCGAACGCTCTGAAGGGGTTTCGAGCACCTCGCCGCTTTGGTCTCGGATTCTCGAGCGGCGCGCTCTTTCCTCACACTTCACCTTCACGCCCTCCACATCGCCCCCATTGTGCGCTTCCTTTCTGCCGTTATCACTTACACCTGCCTGCCATAGTGAAAGGAGCACGGCACAGGGTAGTGTGTGCAACCCGTCAGAGTTTTTCCGGGGCACTCTCTGTTCCCATTCGCTGCCGCGGGGTGCACCGGGGACATACAGTCGCACACACATACGCACATAAAGCCGACACGCGCACACGTGTGACCGCAGGAAGTGCGCCCGTCACCCCCCCCCCTCCCTGCTTCCCCTCCTTACTGTTTTTTCGTTCAGACCTCGAGTAAAATGAACCGAATTCCTGTTGCCGTGCGCAACGCACCGTTGTACGCGACAGCCATGTCGCAGTTCGCCGTGTGCCGCCAGCCGTGGAGCGAGTACCTCAGCCTGCTGACCAAGGATGACGCCAAGCCGTTTCACACAACGCCGCAGGAGAAGCCGGCGTACCGTGGTCGCAAGCGCGGACGTGAGGGGTGGCTGTTTGGCCAGCAAGTGCAGCTACACTACCATCGCTTCCCCGATGAACAACTCTTCACAAACTTAACGAGGTGGCGCATGGGTGACACCGTCGGCGACGTTGCCATCCAGCAGTTCCGCAATGCCCAGCCGTTTGATATTGAGGACAAGGATCCGCAAGGCTTTCAGAGACCTGCGCCGGACGTTTACATGAAGCTCAACTACAAGAACCCAGCCACCATCTCTCGGTTCCTGACACGCACCGGCCACATGTACCCACAGGATATCATGCCCCTCAACCCCGAGGCCGTTGCGAAGATTCGCGTTGCCAAGGCGCAGGCGATCCGCATCGGTCTCTACCCTCGCTTTGGCAACCCCTTCTGGTTCCGCTCACAGAGCTTCCGCCCTAAGGCATACCAGGAGAACTACGACCCAACCACCTACTCCACAAAGCACACCATGGAGCACTTTGCGTACAACTGGGTGCAAACAGACCGGATTCGGCAGTACTTCAAGGGACTGGAGGAACTACACCAGAGCCGCCGCACCACGGTCAGCTCCGGCGGTGGCGGCGTGACCAGCGAGCACAAGCAGCAGACTCAGCTCTACACCCTAGACAACATGTCCATTGAGAGGCACCGCAATGCTCCGTCCTACAGGGCCGATGTGGAGAGGTCCATCAAGAACCCCACCGTGCCCGGATTGATGTCGACAAAGGGCATGAAGAAGAAGTTCCATAACCTGTACGCCTCCACCTCAACCAAGAGGATGGGCTTCACAAACCCCACGCTGGGTATTAAAAAGGTGTGACGCGGGTGGTGGTGGGCTGGTTAGTCGCTGCCGATGATTATGGTGTAGGTGTCTGCATGTGCGTGTGTACTGCGAGGCAGTCGTGATGAATTGGCTCTTCTTATTGGTTGGCTTTTGAGGGAGCGAAGGACGATGGCGGTCGTGTGGGTGTGATTGAAGTGTTGCTGAGTCCTTCACGCTACATTGTACCAGTCGCTCAAGAGACAAGAGAACCATTGCAGTCCTTGGCTGCGTACTCTTCATATTGGCACGCACACACTCGCACCCACACCAACGCCACCTCGCGTGCGAGTATTTGAATGTTTGCGCGTTTGGAGGGGGAGATGAGACAGTTGGGACCAAGCTTCACTTCCCCTGCCCTTCTCTCGGCGAGTGTAGCTCCTATTGCTAACTTCAAGCTGAGCAAGGGAAAAGCGCCTGCGAGGAACGTGCCTCCTGACGAGCGTTCGCTACTTGAGCGCCTCATCTTAGTCCCCAATGTACTGTGCCGAATGGGCAGTCCCTTACTTGTTGTTACTTGTCTGCGAGAAGGGCGCACGCAAACTGAAAATGCACCCAGAAGCCAGCCCTCGCTTTCTCTTATATGAGAGCTGCTGGCTTTTCCCCGCCGATGCACTGTGCTCTTCTCTGGACAGGGGAAGGCGAGGAGGCGTACTTTGGCATACGGTCATGCATGTCCACAGGGATCACACCACTATACCCTCCTGCGATACTCGACCTTTATTTGTTTTTTCGTGTGTTGTTGCTTCATTGACTTCAACATGCGTCTGTGTGTGTGCGTGCCAACGATAGTCGCTTGCTGTGCGCTCGTCCCCGTCTGGAGTGTAACCACAGCTTAGGCACTGCCTCCGACATCTCTTATGTTTAAAACGAAAAACGAGCTTATACTCCTACGCACTTGTACAGAACGCAAACGCGTGCAAGAGGCGTCCCTCGGCCCCGCTGCTCTCCCGTAACCTCTTTCGTGGCGGTCAACCCAACGAACGATTACTCAAGGCAGCAACGCACACTGAGGACCCTGTACCCACCACAATCCAACCGTTACTCTTTCTGTTTCGCTCTCTTGAGCTTCTGCGGTAATTATGGTGCAGACCAAAGAAATCGCGCTCGAGCAGCTGGCCCTGACTCTCACGGGCGATGCCTCCTGGTCCTCCGGCCCCATCTACGTTGTGTGTGATGTTGGTGGCACGAGCGCGCGCGTCGGTTTTTCTCAAGCGTCGCAGCACGACAGAAGTGGTCTGCACATCATTTACGTCCGCTTCAAGGTGACAAAGAGCGACATTCGCCAGCTGCTCGAGTTCTTCGATGAGGTGCTGCAACACCTGAAGAAGAACTTGCCCGACCACGGCGCCTCCTTTCTGCGTCGGGTGGCGTCGGGTGCTGTGAGTGTGCCGGGACCGGTCACCAACGGACAACTCGCCGGCCCCTTCAACAATCTGAAGGGCATTGCGCGGCTGGTGGACTACCCAGTGGAGCTGTTTCCGAAGGGCCGCAGCGCGCTCCTAAACGATCTAGAGGCGGGCGCCTATGGTGTGCTAGCTCTGAGCAACGCCGGTATATTGTCTGACTATTTCAAGGTCATGTGGAAGGGCACGCAGTGGGACGCGCTGTCGGAAGGCAAGCCCGCCGGCAGTACCATCGGTCGCGGCCGCTGCATGGTTGTGGCCCCCGGCACCGGTGTTGGCTCCTCTCTCATCCACTACGTGGGTGTCTCGGACAGCTATATCGTGCTGGCGCTGGAGTGCGGCTCTCTGTCCATGTCATGGTGTGCCAACGAGGACTCGAAGTATGTCCAGGCACTTGCTGGGTACATGGCATCCAAGGCGCATGCAAAGGGCCTGGACTCGACGGTGGCCCCAATCTGGGAGGCTGCGTCAAATGGCGCCGGATTGGAGTTCAACTACGCGTACGCCAAGGAAGGGCAGAAGGCATCTGCACCTCTCAAGTCCGCGCCCGAAGTGGCCAAGCTCGCCAAGAGTGGCAGCGACACAGCAGCCATCGCCGCCGTGGACCGCCTCTACAAGAACCTCATAGGCCTCACAGCCGAGACGACGATGCAGTTCCTACCACTGACGTGTGTGCTGATGGGCGACAATGTCGTTGCCAACAGCTTCTACTTCGAGAAACCAGAGAATGTGAAGAGGTTGCAGGCTCGCCTGCACGAGCACGCGATGGAGCGTCAGTTTAAATTCTTGAGTCGCACCACATTTCTTCGTCAGGTGAGCAGTGTGAACATCAACCTGCTGGGGTGCCTTGGATTTGGTAGCCAGCTCTCCAAGTCGGCAGATCAAGTGGTGCCGACCAAGTCACACTTGTGAAATATGAACCAAAGGGCCAGAGGAGCTGTGGCACCTTTGTGGTGCGCGCCCATGCTGATCATGTCGCTCTGGCCTTTCGAAACGTTTGGAATACGAAGTAATTTGGCGCTGCGAGGCGCCTCTTCTTGTGGAGCCGAGGCGCTCTTGAATGGGTGTGAGTCTGCAAAAAAAATTTTCGTCTGCGTGTATGTGTGTTTGGGTATCCGTGGGTAGACGCGTGCGAGAGCGCGAGAGGGTGAGAGAAAGCGCGCACCATCGTATGATCCTTCGAGTGTGTGTGTGTGTGTGTGTGTTTGCGTGGATACGAGTGGTGTATCTCTTCTGTTTTCAATTACGATTTACACGCTGACGCAACTACTCTCTTGTGGTAAAATATTTAGCCCTTGACTCGGTCAGTCTGGAGTGTGTGCAGGTGCTTGTGTGTATGTGTCGGCGTGTGTAGGGGTGGGAGCCGTTGTGCGGTGTTCCCGATGAGTGCTGTGCATGATGAGGCCCATACTCAGGTCACTTACGCCAGCGATGATCAGCAATGTGAACGGCAGCTCACTGTCGCGGCGCGTTTTCAACGGCATTGACAGTGTTGGTGGACGCCCTCGCAGGGAGACCCAACAGGGTGGGGAGCAGACGAATTGAGTTACTGAGGAGTCATATTTTTACTGACCCTCGCCCTTTTCCTCCGGCAGAACGCACACTCGCAAGCACTCCCTCACATCCCTATGCATGCGCGCAGGAGCACCTATCTTAGCACGCATGCAGTCGCGAAACGCACAGCGCTGCTATAGTTTCTAGCTGCCCCCTCCCCTCCTCACTTGTACTCTCGCGAGGCCAGTTAGCATCCACCCCGCTCGCGACTTTGCAGGTGCGCGCGAGTGGACGTCTGCCCGCCAAAGTGTGTCCTTCTTCTTTATCGTTTTTGCTTCTTATGGGCTTCTCTTTTCTTGTAAAACGATAATGCCTAGAATGACGGAGGAGGGGGAACACCTTAGCGCAAGGCATCAGGGGCCAGCACCTCCGCCCTGTGCGCGGGGAAACCAAACAGCTCCCCTATCCCTCCTAACGTCGAACCACTTCTGGTGATGACAACATGTCAGGCACCTACGATGTAGTGAGGTCAGAGCACTGTGTCGCTGCGGGTGTCGGCAAATCAGGTCCAGGCCGGCGCTGCGTCGAAGTGACCTGCGACAGTGAACGCGCCGTACCATCCGTAGAATGGGCAGCGTGCCAACGTGGCACGAGCGCATCTCACCCGGTCTTCGCTTCCTGCTGGTGCAGGGGGAGTCTGCATCACCCCCGAGAGCTGCATCGGTTGGCAACCAGCATAGTGAAAGCGACTGTAAGGCAACCAATGGAGCGGGGGGTGGGTAGGGGGTGTTTGGAGACAATGGCCGTGCTTCAATGACTGAGTCAGCGTAGTGCACTAACGCGCGTCGAGTGCTGCTTTGCGCCACGCGAGGGGAGGCCTGTGACAAGCCTGGGGTCGAGTGGAGCTGAACTCGTGGTGGTGCGTTGGCGAGGGATGGGAATGTAGAAGAGTCGTATTTTTTCCTTCTCTTTTTTTCGAGCGCAGCGCACTGCGTTTTCAAAAGAATTCAAAAATGTAGACGCCCACCAAAAAAAAAAGAGAAAAACGAATTTGCGGCGTCTTCGGCAGCACCCACAGTGAGTGTGCTGCCTCACTTGGGGCGGGGGAGGGTTCATTCACCTACACACACGCCAAGAGTAGACGAGAAACAGCAGCAGTGAGTTGCAGCCGGGCCACCCAGGTTGGTCCAGCAGCAACTCACTTGGTACTCTGCTGCGTTTGTTGCCGAGGACCGCTACGTGTGGCCTGCCAGCTGTTGCTTGACGTCCCTTTCACAGCGGCAGAAGGCCATCTATGGATCGTCTGCATCCACACCCCTCCTAGACACAAACCTCCACTCGACTTTCGCGCTCGCGTTGAAAAGCGAAATACATCATGTGTCTCGTTCTCTGACTCTCGCTTGCTGCACTGCTACTCACCCGTACACGCACACACACGGTGAGACACCCATGGCTGCTTGTGTGCCGCTGTCTCTCTGTGTGCGTGCGTCTTTGGGAAGGCGCTAGACTACCCTCCCTGCATCACACATCCGCCGCTCACGGCCTCTCCCCCTCCCCTTCACACGCCCACACGCAGCCAAACATATAGTTGCACGTCGCTGCCCACTGGCGCCGGCACACAGCGTACACCACACATGGATAAGCAGCAACAGCAGCAGCGCCCTCCGACCAAACGTGCTGCCGACCCCGGTGAGCACTGTGCAGAAGCTCATGCACTAGCAGCGTCCCCTTCAGCCATAACCCTGCAACCCAGTGAGGAGAAGTGGAAGGCGTGGGAAGAGGAGCAGCTCCGCATTGCGCTGCTGGCGGATGTACCGCTCACAGAGTACTACTACTGCCATCACTTCAGTACCGAACAGAAGAGTGCAGTGCAATTGAGTGAGGAACACAACACGGGCCCAACGCCGGATAAGGCTTTTCTGCATCGACGCTTCGCGTTGCCAGATTTTGAGGCGAGTTTAGCGGCACACTCGCTGACAGACGCAGGGAGCAACGGCGAAGCGTGTAACGCCAACTCGACGGGGTGCCTCCCATCGAGCCCCAACTCCCCATGGGAAGCACTATGGTACCAGCTCCGGTTTGACAAGGCTCAGCAAAGCACAGCTGCTCTCTCGCACTCTACCTTTGCGCGGCAGCTGCCAGCCCTCACGTTTGTTGGTGGTGTGGATATCTCTTTTATTCCTGGCACTAATGACGGTGTCGCCTGCCTCGCTATCCTACGCTATCCATCCATGGAGCTCGTCAAGACCTACCTGCACCGATGCACGCTTCGGGAACCGTATGTGTCCGGCTTTCTCTCCTTCCGCGAGATCCAGCCCGTGTGCGAGCTCATCGACGCAGTGCGAGCAGAGCTGCTGGAGACACAGACACTGCCACAGGTGCTTGTCGTGGATGGAAATGGGGTGCTGCATCCCCGCCGCTGTGGGCTGGCAACGCACCTCGGCATTGTGCTCGACATACCAACAATTGGGTGCTCAAAGAAGATGCTGCGAGTAGATGGACTGGGACGGGATGCAGTAGAGACAGCGCTGGCGACATTGAGCGAGGCAGAGTCAAGCACCTCTTCTCTTCCTTGTATTGTTCCCCTGCTTGGCACCTCGTTGCCAACGCAGCTCTACGGCTACGCTGTGCACAACCACCTGAACAGCGTTAAAAAATGCATCTACGTCTCGCCAGGCCACTGCGTCGGCTTTGCCGTCGCCACTGCGCTGGTTATAACGATGCTGCGCTACCGCATTCCAGAACCGATCCGCGCTGCCGACCTCGGTTCCCGGGCGTACATCAGCAGCGCTCTGGTGTCAGCGGCTGCTACCTCCTCCTAGCGGCTTCGACAGGTGCAGGCTCACTGCTTCGCAGATGGTGGCGCACATCATAAGAAACCCCGCACAGCTTCTGGTTGCTTGAAGATTGCGGACTACAGCGCCACGTTCATCTTTACTTTTCAAACGTACACACAACTCTCGCTTGGACAAGTCATTTTTCTCTCGCCTTCTCTCTTCCGAGCCCTCCTCCACCTCCTTCAACCCTACTTCAAGGCTACCATACAAGCACCGAGCACGTTCCATGAGTATGTTTAAGTGTAATGGCTGCTGGTAGCGTCTGGGGTGGAAGCTCTGGAGGATTCTCTCAGCATCTCCCATGCATAGCAATGTCCTCTGCTTGTTTCTCGCGTCCTCCCTCCCACCCTCTCTCCCAGCCCCTGCACTTACCTTGATAACCTATCGTTGGTTTCTTCGCCTTGCCTCCCCCCCCCCCTCTCTCTCTCTCTGATCTAAACCGTTCTTCTGCCTGTCTCCCTCTCCCCGCTTTGACACACCGACACAAGTGCACAACAACGCACGCGGCTCTCATACAGAAAGGGGAGAGAGGGGGAATTGATATAAGAAGCAGGAAAACGGAGAGGGAGAGAGCACCTGCAGCAGCATCAGAACTACTACACTTTAGTAAACACTCATTCATACGTCAAGTCCCCTCTTTCTCTGCTCTGTCACATCGAGGATGATACTCCTCGCTCTCACCTGTGGAACTCTATGGGTGATATGGTCGATTGTGTCCTTCTTCATGTATCGCCCTCGCAAGATTAGCGGGGCAACGGTGGTGGTCACAGGTGCCTGCAGTGAGATGGGGCGGCGTCTCTGCATGCAGCTGTACGCCCGCGGCGCACGTGTCATTGCGTGGGACTACAGCAAAATAAAACTGCAAGAGTTACAAGCAGACGTCCTTAAGGCCACAGAGGGGGTGGAAAGCCTTGATGCCGCGAGTGTGCAGGGCGATGGCCGCATTGCTGGCTCGGTTCACAGCGGCACCTTTGCTGTCATGGTCGTGGATGTGTCCTCGCAGCTGCAAGTGCAGCGTGCAGCCAAGGAGCTGGACGGCCCGCTCGACATGATCGTGCACGCTGCTCACGCATATCCGTTCAAGCGGCTCTGCAACCGCGCCGACGACTCTGCGGAGCGCATCATCCAGACGAACCTGCTGTCCCCGCTCACGGTGGTGCGTCAGCTGTTGCCGCTGATGTTGTCCACGTCGTGCTCGTCTTCAAATGCGAGTGTACCACTCAAGGCGACGCAGCGCGTTGGTGACTACGCCCAGGTCGTGAACCTGGTCGCCGCTGCGAGCAGCTACACTCTCTCCTCAGACAGCCCCGAGTACGCGGCATCGCAGTGGGGTATGGTAGGCATGCACTACTCGATGCGAGAGTGGATCTCCCAGCAGCGGAGCGAGTACATGACTGGCGGCGGCAATGATGCGCTGTCAGAGAAAAAGCTGCCAGCAGCGGCAGCGACTCGCGCACGTCAACCAGTACGCGAGGTGCGGACAACGCTCCTTTGCTTAAATGAGATTCAATACAGAGCGCCAACGATAGCGAGCTCCTTTTTTTCAAGCTCTTCCGGCAAGTCCACTGCTGTGCTGGCAACGCCGTCCTCATCGATAGGAAGTTCCGAGCATGACGGAGGCGACGGCAGCGGTGCGCGAGGGCGGTCAACGTCAACGTACCGCAGTCCCTGTGCTCAACTCATGCAGAAGCGCAACGCGGAACTTGACAAGGCGGCGGTGTGCTGTGTCAAAGCCATATGCAGAGGACAGGAGCGCTACTGCCACACATCGCCGTGGGCGACAACTGTTATCTACCCGTTGCTGATGGTATTCCCTGTGCCCTGGGCAACTCGACTGCTACGCTGGATGCAGCACACGCCAACAGCAACGGCGGTGGCAGAGAACTAGAAGTTGTGGGCCTTTCCTTTGTTGTTGTCTCTGCGAGGACCACCCAAGCGCTTTTTACACTTCTTTCCTGGTTCATCCTTCTCTGCTCTGTCTGCCATACCACCTCTCTCTCCCCTCCCCCCTCTCCTACACACACACACACACACACACGCATCCCTTGCTCTCGCACTCTTCTCAACTCTCTCAAGAAGACACACATATAACGTAGCTGCGGTGGTCTTCACAAAAAAACGAAGGGACATATTCAACGAAGGCCGCGGGGGCAACGACGCCGTTGAAAGAAGCGCATACATGCGTGCAACGGTAGGGGGGCCTCATCCAGCAGGTGACGCCAGCGTTGTCCCTTCCCCCCCCCCCCTTTACCCATCCCTTTCACCTCCCTCTTCGTGCTTGGCTCTCTGAGGCCCGCAAGTTATGACCCCTTTCCTTCCACCTAACTTTCCTGGTTCCTCTTCCACTTGTTCCGTCTTCTCCTACACGTGCAAACGTCCCCCCCCCCCCCACACACACACACATGCAATAACAGTACCACAATCAAAGCTCATCAACGCCGTTCACACGTTCCTCTTTCTCGTGCTAGAGACAGTATGCTCGTCTTCTCTGCATACTTCGCAGATCATAAGCCCCTGCCTTACCAGCCAGAACTCTCCACACAACACCTCTGGACGTAATCCCACAACATGTCCTTCTCGTCATTCGCTCTCTTTCGCCTGCACATAACCCTCAATAGATAACACTCCAGCGCTCCTTACCTTCTTTCTATTTCGCCAGCCCACTCCCTCACTAGCCCCCTCCGTAGTACACACGTGGCGGACATCTAGTGCGATGCTGTCACCACGCCCAACATCACACAATCCGCCCTGCCAATAACCGCAACCGCCCAACAGCATATCAGCCTCCTGAAGCACCTCCGATACACTACCATAGAGCCTCAGACCGCTCATCACCACACCCAGACTGCACGGCAACTTCACGTAGAGCGCCATCAACGCATCATTGAAATACACTCGCGTCATCACAAAGACCACCACACCTGCGCACATAACACACTGTTGCCACTCCCGCTGTGCGGACAACGTGCATTGGTGTGCATACCCTCTACTGTTACTCAATACTCCTCTGAGGCGCACGCGCGGCCGTGCCGACACGGCCACGAGCAGCACCACCACCCTCGCGTGCACCACGCACCAACGCGCGCGCAGCCTGCGCAGGAGAAGGGAGAGAGACGAGGGAGGGACGGCGCCCCTGCAGCTGCCGCGCTGATGACCTTTCTATTCGCATCGCGACACGCTGACACACACCACGTGAGTGACACGCGAACGGAACCAACAATCGAGAAAGAACAGCTGAGCGTGCGCTCGCGCGACTGGAGGCGCGGAGGGGAGCAAGTGTGTGGTCGTCGTGATGAGCCTGCTAAGATGTACACAACATTTACAATTGGAAGACGAGTCTGAAGACTGATGCACGCACTACTAAACGGCACTGACGCGACCGCGATGTCTCCGGCCGTCCTCCGCGCGGGGTGCCCCGTGGTCGGAACGTGGCAGGCCGCGGAGGGCACACCCATCCCCCACACGCGGTTCAACACATGATCCCAGAGCTTACGGGCGCGGGAGCGGCCCCGACCCAGAGCTGCGCCCCCACCCCACCCCCCACCGCACCACCGCTGATGACAATCCTTCACCACAAATGTAACTCGGGAAAACTGAGCCACCACGCGTGGATGCTGAGCAATCGTATGGAACAATCGTTAGATAGTAAGTCTGAGCCGGTGCGCGCGCTGTCACGTGTGGCGGCATCCCTTGTTAATAGCGAGCAGTCCACCTGCATCCCCGCAAGCTGCTCGTCTACACCGGGGGAGAGAGAGGCGGTGCCGTCTCTGTGTCTGTGTGTGTGTGTGTGTGTGTGTGTGTGCGGTGCAAGCGCTCATTTTCAAGCCGCACGCGGGCCTGCTGCTGGTGCCCCTGCGGTCGGGTGATGCGCGAGAGCGCGCTCGTGCGTGCGTGTGGCCAAGCAGTGTCGCTATGCGTCTCCACCTCACCCCGATGCGGAGCAACGGTACGAAACACGTGCGAGACGTGGGTGCTTTCTCTCTGTGGTGCGTGTAGGCGGGGCGGCGTGTGCGCGCGGGATGACGTACGCTTTGGAATTGACTACCGACCTGCGCGGTGCGCCGCGCGCTGTGCGGACAACGTGCATTGGTGTGCATACCCTCTACTGTTACTCAATACTCCTCTGAGGCGCACGCGCGGCCGTGCCGACACGGCCACGAGCAGCACCACCACCCTCGCGTGCACCACGCACCAACGCGCGCGCAGCCTGCGCAGGAGAAGGGAGAGAGACGAGGGAGGGACGGCGCCCCTGCAGCTGCCGCGCTGATGACCTTTCTATTCGCATCGCGACACGCTGACACACACCACGTGAGTGACACGCGAACGGAACCAACAATCGAGAAAGAACAGCTGAGCGTGCGCTCGCGCGACTGGAGGCGCGGAGGGGAGCAAGTGTGTGGTCGTCGTGATGAGCCTGCTAAGATGTACACAACATTTACAATTGGAAGACGAGTCTGAAGACTGATGCACGCACTACTAAACGGCACTGACGCGACCGCGATGTCTCCGGCCGTCCTCCGCGCGGGGTGCCCCGTGGTCGGAACGTGGCAGGCCGCGGAGGGCACACCCATCCCCCACACGCGGTTCAACACATGATCCCAGAGCTTACGGGCGCGGGAGCGGCCCCGACCCAGAGCTGCGCCCCCACCCCACCCCCCACCGCACCACCGCTGATGACAATCCTTCACCACAAATGTAACTCGGGAAAACTGAGCCACCACGCGTGGATGCTGAGCAATCGTATGGAACAATCGTTAGATAGTAAGTCTGAGCCGGTGCGCGCGCTGTCACGTGTGGCGGCATCCCTTGTTAATAGCGAGCAGTCCACCTGCATCCCCGCAAGCTGCTCGTCTACACCGGGGGAGAGAGAGGCGGTGCCGTCTCTGTGTCTGTGTGTGTGTGTCTGTGTGTGTGTGTGTGTGTGTGTGTGTGTGCGGTGCAAGCGCTCATTTTCAAGCCGCACGCGGGCCTGCTGCTGGTGCCCCTGCGGTCGGGTGATGCGCGAGAGCGCGCTCGTGCGTGCGTGTGGCCAAGCAGTGTCGCTATGCGTCTCCACCTCACCCCGATGCGGAGCAACGGTACGAAACACGTGCGAGACGTGGGTGCTTTCTCTCTGTGGTGCGTGTAGGCGGGGCGGCGTGTGCGCGCGGGATGACGTACGCTTTGGAATTGACTACCGACCTGCGCGGTGCGCCGCGCGCTGTGCGGACAACGTGCATTGGTGTGCATACCCTCTACTGTTACTCAATACTCCTCTGAGGCGCACGCGCGGCCGTGCCGACACGGCCACGAGCAGCACCACCACCCTCGCGTGCACCACGCACCAACGCGCGCGCAGCCTGCGCAGGAGAAGGGAGAGAGACGAGGGAGGGACGGCGCCCCTGCAGCTGCCGCGCTGATGACCTTTCTATTCGCATCGCGACACGCTGACACACACCACGTGAGTGACACGCGAACGGAACCAACAATCGAGAAAGAACAGCTGAGCGTGCGCTCGCGCGACTGGAGGCGCGGAGGGGAGCAAGTGTGTGGTCGTCGTGATGAGCCTGCTAAGATGTACACAACATTTACAATTGGAAGACGAGTCTGAAGACTGATGCACGCACTACTAAACGGCACTGACGCGACCCACATCGAAGAGAAGAGAGTTGATTTTCAGCGGTATTTTCAGTTGTGTTTTTTTTGTTGGTTGTGTCCGACTTTAGTGTTAGTCTCTTTGGGAGAAGAAGTGGACATTGTGGATGTTGTGGATGGGAGTTTAGGGACGTTGTGAAGGGCGTTGCTTTTTTTGGATCGCATTACGTTTTTTGGTCTTATGAGGACATGCGTACGACGGGTAGATGCCTCTGCAGTGCGGATTGGTGCGGTTGAGAGGGTCCTTTTTTAGGGCTTGTTTTTGTACTTTACTCCTCTCTCGAAGAGGAGGAAATGTGTGAAGTAACTTCCTGAGGGTGTAATTCGTGCAACCATCGCACGAGGTGGTTTGCGGGTCGGTGATGCTGGCGAAGAGTACTCAGGGCGCGTAGCACTGCTGCTCTGACGGTTTTTGTCGATTAAGGGCGCTGCTGTTTGTGCTGTGGGTTTTCTCCTCCGCAGCTTCGAGTCAATGCTAACACGCTAAGTCATACTGAGCCATACGCGCCTGTTTCTGTTTAGCCGAGTGTCTGATGCATCTCGCACGCGGCTACTCTCACACATGATTTTAACCTTCGGTCTTATGTTTTTTAATGACTCTCTTCTTCGTCTCGCATCTCTCCCTGGTCATTTGTTTCGGCGACACGTGCTGCACATCTGCTCACGCGTTCTTGCCGATCTATTTCTCGGCTGCCGTACATCCCCCCGCCCCCCCCCGCCTGCCTCTCGCCATACGCCAGAAGTACCCTTCAACGAGCACACCGACAACCACAACAGCACCGCTTTCGCTCATCGCCTCCACATATCCACGCAAACAATCATTGACCGATCACCGCTACACCCATACGACTGCAGAAAAAAGGTCTATTACACAACTAGCAAGCGACACCCTCGATTCATCCTTTCTCTCACTCCAGTCACCCTTGGATACCCGTCCCCTCTCTCGTCTTCCTCGCAGCAAACCTAATTGCCGCCATTGGTCACGGTGCTCGGGAAAACAAGGCAGACGCTCTTACTACACACACACACACACGACGCCATGACGACCGATACCCAGACTTCGCCTGCTGCCCAAGCCTTGAAGGTCAGCAACTCCACGGGGTCCCTCACTGAAGAGGGGCGTCGCGAGCTGCAGCAGCAGCGCATGGCTGAAAACGCGACCTTTCGCCGTATCACATCATCGAAGCATGCCCAGAATACCCTGCAGCCGGTCAACGACTTGACCAACAGCCTGAAGCCTTCAAGCTCCACAAAGTCGAACCTGCGTCTCTCCATTGGCGACCCCACCGTTGATGGCAACCTCAAGACCCCCGAGATCGTGACGAGGGCGGTGATGGAGGTGGTGAGCTCCGGTAAGTTCAACGGCTACCCCCCGACGAGCGGCACCAGCCACTTGCGCCAGGCGATCTCGACGTACTGGCGCCGCTTCTGCCAAACCAAATCTCGACAGGAGGAGTTGCAGTGGGAGAACGTAATCGTCACATCCGGTGTGTCGCAAGCCATTTTACTCGCCCTCACGGCACTGTGTGAGGTGGGCGACAACATCCTCGTCGGTGCGCCAGCGTTTTCTCACTACAAGAGCGTTTGCGATAGCTACGGCTTCGAGTGCCGCTACTATACTCTGGACCCCTCGAAGAACTGGGAGTGCGACCTCAACGAGGCGGCCGGCTTGGTGGATGACCGCACTAAGGCATTTGTTATCATCAACCCGTCCAATCCATGCGGCAGCAACTTCTCCCGTGCACACGTAAACGAGGTCATCGAATTTTGCGAGCACCGCCAAATCCCTCTCATCAGTGACGAGATCTACGCTGAGATGGTGCTGAACAACGGCATCTTCACGTCTGTCGCCGACTTCGATACGAACCTGCCGCGTCTCATCCTGGGCGGCACGGCCAAGTACCAGGTCTGCCCCGGCTGGCGTGTGGGCTGGTCTATTCTGGTTGACCCGATGAACGTTGCGGCGGACTGGAATCTCGGCATGGAGCGCCTCGCGCAGCTCATCTGTGGGGCCAACTCTATCTGCCAGGAAGCCATTGCGCGGACCTTGCTCGAATGCCCGGCATCCTACACCGCGGACATCGTCTCCCAGCTGGAAGTTGGCGCCAAGGTCTACAACCGCCTGCTTGAGCACGACATTGGCATCTCCTTCGACCCCCCGCAAGCTTCCATGTTCGTGATGCTCAAGGTGGACCTCAGCTACTTTAAGGATTTGAATTCGGACACGGAATTCTACGAGAAGCTGCTGGACGAGGAGAATGTGCAGGTGCTTCCAGGCGAGATCTTTGGTATGAGCGGATTCATCCGTTCAACGATATCCCGCCCACCGGAAGTGTTAAGTGAGGCAGTCGACCGCATCATCGAGTTCTGCGAGCGCCACAAGAAGTAAAACGGTTCTGCGCGCGTATGAACGAAAGATGCATGAATGCACCGGAGAGCATCGACCTCAAGGCAGAGAACGTAACATCCACGCCCTAGAAAGGAGCACGACGGGGAAGAAGCAAGTGCGAGTGTCCATCATATGTAGATGAATGGAGATCATAATGACGAGGGAACGAAAAGGGAAGAAGGACAAGGGCGGATAATGCGAAGAGGAGGAGAAAGGCAGCTTGAGTATGCACAACGTCGAATGAGGGCTTATGTGGGTGTGTGGGTGTACTCTGGCAAGTAGCGAAAGTGAGAGTAATGTGTTTTTTTCTCTTGCTTGTTATTCTCATCACTCGCGTGCAAGCTGGGGAAGGAAGAAAGGAGTTGGGTATTCGTGGGAACACGCGCACGCGCATAAGTGCACACTGACACACTAATACTCTATTTCGGAAAGAGTGAGCAGTGAAGAGGAGTAAAGCAGAGAAACACGCAACGAGCTTCTCCCTATCCCCCTCGCCTCCCTGTTCTCATCTGAGGAGAGAAATAATAGCGGCGAACGGAGCGCCGACCTACGAAACATGCGATTTGTATTGTGCATTTTTTTCCTAGGGTACGTAGGAGACGGGTGAGGCGAAGAAAAGTAGAAGAGTTGGTTGTTGTTGTTTTTTCGTCTTCAAAAGGGCAAGAAAGCCCAGCGCAAATGTGGTTCGATGTGTGGGTACAAAATATTGGAGTGTGTGTGCGTGGAAAGTCATCACAAAACAGCAGAAGAGTGAACACGAACTGCTGACAGGCTGCTAGTTTCTACGTAAGTTTGTTCCTGACTCCGCCCTCTTCCGTTTTGGCTTCCCTTCCCTCCCTCTCTCTCCACTTCTCTTGTGTGTCTCTGCTTGGCTTTGCGGAGTGTGTCTCCTTGTTTTCTTTCTTCAGTTTTACTTCGCCTCCTCTCACTTTCGGCGCCTGATGGTACCCTTTTATCCCTCTTTTCGCCCGCCCTCTTGCCCTTCCGCTTTTTGGTCCTCCAATCGGCTGCTCGGTTGTTCCCCCACGCGAGCGAGTCAGGCTCTTCGGCTTTCCTCAGCATCTTTCACCCGCACCCTCACACCTGTGCATCAGCCCCGTTCTTTTCCTCTCCTGCTTGCCGTACAAAGTGTGCACTATTGGAGGTCTGCTCGCCGTGATATGGATGACGAAGTAAAGTGTGCACACACGTACACACACGCCTACGTGCACAACAAGTAGACAAGAGAGGTGGGACAAAGAGATCGAGGCGCGGCGAACAAGAGGGGGAGTAAGGGGGGGGGGGTATCATACGCCATCGAAAGGGGGTAAAGGCGACACGCTAGCACACATACACACACTAAGCTACATGCACACGCACAGTGCTACATATGGTGAGGGAGGTGAACCGAAAAAGATGACAGATGTGAACCATTTACCCTGATTTTTTTGCCCTTCCTCATCTTTCCCCTCCACCCCTAAACAGACACAGCAGCGTATGTAAGTACTCACCGATACTGACACGCATCGACGCCAGCTCCCATGTTGTTTGCCTTCTCACCTCCCCCCTCCCCTTCTTCCTCTTTGCTCTCCCCACCACCCAATGTGGGTGAATTTGTGCAACGGTGAAAAAAAAAAGCGCACCAACAAGAACGAAAGGAACAAAAAAAAAAGAAAAAAAAAGAAGATAAAAACAAACAGAAAAACGCATTCTTCTCGGTAACGCATTACTTTCACGGTCGCACTGTTGACTCCCCATGGGTGATGGGCTTCTTTTGTGCTTTTTTTTCTGTTTCGTTGATTCTTTCTCATCATCATCCCCTCCCCCTCCCCCTTCCATACACACATACACACACTCTCTCTCTTGTCCTCTTTCTATTTTCAACCTTTTTTGTTTTCAAAGGGGGAGTTTCGGTTCTTCTCGCTGTCACGCTAAGTCTCGATGAAAGTGTGTTTACGTTTCTTTTGTGTGTGCCTGTGCGCCACATATGCTTGTGCTTATTCTCTTTTTATTTCATTGGCTTCGGTGTTCTCCCCCGGCTTTTTCTTTTCTCGTTCTCCCTTTCTTCAGAATCTTCACCCCGGCTTTAACTCCCCCAGCACACCACTTCTCTCCTCCTTCCCTCCCTCGCACATCCAGATCGTCTTCCCACCTCTGTCTTTATCTCCTGAGGTAGTCACGAAGCACTCCCTCACCAACAGAATGCTGGCCCTTCCCCTTCACCTCTTGGAAGCATTTGTCTCCCTCGCCTCCCCCACACCCACACGAGTACAGGTGCGTAAGCACGCCGTCGTCCTCTCTCGCGCCGCTGGAGCACTTTTGTTGTAAATTCGGTCTTTAGCGGCGGGAATGGGGAACTCATGGCGGAGAGATCGAAAACGAATTCGCTCCCCTATGCTCCTGAATGGGGTGGTGGTGGTGGTGGTGCATATTTGTCCTTGCTCAGTAGAGGTGAAGGTGTGCAGGGCCACGTGAGTGAAAAAAAGGGAAGGCGGAAGGCGGGCAAGAGAGGCAGGAGTTGGGAGGAGAAACAAGACACGGTGCAAAGTCCCTCATCTTCTCTCTCTCTCTTTGTTGCACTTTTGCCTCTCCTTGATTGCTGTTTTTCCTCACCCTCGCTCTCCCCCTCTTTAGCGCGCTTTCCTTCTCGCCTTACCTCGAGTACCCTCTTCTTCTGTTGTCCTACCTCGATCAATCTCCTTTTCTTGCGCCCCCCCCCCATAGAGTCATGAGCGAAAGGGGGGAGGAGGGGGGAAGAGATGGAAGTGGAAAGGAAGCGCAAATAAAGAAAAGTGGGTGGTGCGGTGGTGCAGGAGCCTGTAGACCCAACCGTTTGGCTCTTCTCTCTCGCTGTCTACTGATCGTCTTGTGTTCCTCGTTTTTTTTTCCTGGGCTTACTTCGATCAGTGATGTGGCTGCTTCCCTCTCCCCTGTACACAGTGAGAGTTCTCTCTGCCCTTTTTTTTCTTTTCTCACGAAAACAGGGGAGAGAGAGAGCAGAAAACTAAAACGCCCCATCCCTGTTCGCCTCGCATCACCATCATTCACTTCAGTATTGCTCACGCAGATGCCTACGTCGACAGAACGGTGACGAGGAAGTGGCCCTTACTTCTTTGATTTCGATCTTACTCTCAACTCGGATAATGCCGATCACTGCAGTGCGTCCTTTCTCAGGGTCCAGAGCCCTCACTCGGTTCGGAGAAGTCAAGCATCCCGCCCTCGAGCATGGCTGTGGACTATTGGGGTCAACAAAGAGGCTTTGGCTGGCGCTGTGCCGAAGTTACTGGCGATCACAATCACACTTGTAGCACTTCTATGGAGGGTGAAGTGTCAGTGGGATTCGGACTCATCCCACCCGGCCCCCGCTGCCTACTGGTGTGGGGAGCCGGTGCCACCCCGAGGGATGCACCAGGTGACGACCTTCGAGGCGGAGGGTGTGTGGGTGGAGCTTGAGGACAAGGGCCGCGCTCAGTTCACGGAGTCGGCGTGCTGAGGTAAGGCGTGTGTCTAGCGCTGCTTCGCGCTGTGCGGTGGGCCCGTGACAGGCCGTGGGGTGGAGTGGGGTTTGAACACCTGCTGTGTGGCAGAGAACGGATGCATTAAAACATGCCCTGTACACATAAAGGTGAAAAAAAGAGAACTCAGTGACTTCTTCAAGGGCAAGGCCTTCAGATGGTGTATCATGAACTAGAAGCTCCCCCTTTCTTTTTCTTTCGCACCTTGTGTTGCACCGTTCTCCTCCTCCCCCAACATCTCCCTGTGCATCCATGTTACGCGTTAGCACCACGACTCCCAAGTCCTCTTCAGGAGAGGGGATCACCTGCCTGAGCCTCATGTATGCGATTTCTCTCAGTACACTTTTTTCTTTTCCGAGGTGTTCGATGTAGCCTTGAGCAGGCAACACATGTGATGACGAGAGGAGTTGGCAGTTGCTGAAAGAGGATTAAACAGAAGAAGCAAAGACTACATGGAAGCCGGTATAAGGAAAGGATGTGACGCTCTGAAGAACTTCAAACGAGCCAGCAAGCGAAGGAAAAAAAGGGGGCGAGTCATTCGTTCCCTTATTCACTCCCTTTTTACCCTTGGTTACCCTTCTCCGTGTGTTTTTACTCATTGCTCTCCGCATCTTGGTCGGCACCGTCTCCCCTCTGTTCTGCTGCCGTGCCACTTTTCATCCCCTTTACTCCCTCATTCCTGCCCGTCTCTCCCTCTGTCGATACCCTCAGGCACACACAAACGAAAAGGAAAACGAGAAGGCAGGGGGGGGGGGGGGGGGGCAACGAAACGGTGGCGAGTCGAGTCGGGAAATAAAAAGGAAAAGTGCAACAAAGTGATGACGATGCCGAAGCCATGACAATAGGCGAGAGAGAGAGAGAGAGAGGCGGCCGCAGTTTGAAGAGGAAATTGCAGTGCGTGGGTATTTTATTCTTCTTCAAACAAAGCAGGTGGTGAGTATGGTGCTGATAACAACGACGAAGTCTTTTTTTTTTTTCGGGGGGAGGGAGGAGGAGGAGGGAGCCTTTTTTTTTTCTCCTCCACCCCCCATTCACCACTCCTTCCCTTTCTGCACTTATGTGTTGCCTCTCTCTCTCTCTCTCTCTCTCTCTGATGTAGAAAATTCAACCCGAAGAAAGTACAGCCCGTAAGCAGCAATCCGCAGGGCGAACGCAAGAGTCGTCTCTGAAGTGACACCCACGAACGCGCACAGAGATGGAAAAGCAGAAGACGAGAAAGGGAAAGAAAAAAAAGTTCAACATAAAAAGTCATGGAACACGCCGACAAGTATTGACGAGGAGAAGAAAATGTGGCCTCCTTTGATCCCTGGCAAAGCGACACATTATATAACACACACAGAGAGAGAAAAAAAAAAAAAAGAAAAAAAACACAAAGCGGAATCGGGGGGAAAGAGGGGAAAAAAGCGAAAAATACGCGCCGTACTACTGTAGCCGGGTGGCCGTGCAGCGACCCAAAATGGATTTAAGGGCACCTGGGTAATCTCACCGATATAGTCTCATCATTTTTTTTTTTGGTTTGCTTTCTCTCTTTCTCCTGAATTTTTCTTTGCTTCTCTACGTAATGATTCAAATTGACTACTTTCCAGTCTTTTATGGCGAAGGCATGCCTCTGGGCAGTAAATGCTGATGACTAACTCTACCGCTTACCTCCTCTGCTCCTTACCCTCTTCTCCCCTCCTTCCTAAGCCAGTCACTGAGAGTCCACTAGTCCTTACTGGAGAACGAAAAAAAAAAAAATAGGTACGTGCAAATCCTCTATACCGGCTTCTACTCGACATCATCTCACACCACCCTTCTCTCTCACGCTCTAGGAACTAGGCCAGAGCAATTTCCTGCATGCGGCTGTGGTCTTCATGGTACAAAGAGGAGGGAGGGAGGAGCCGCTTCCGTTGAATTACGATGGACTAATCACGGAAACGCAGCAGCGCATGGATTTTGGGGGGTATGGCCAAGACTCGCGCGGCTTCGCTCTCGCAGAGCCCAACCACAATTGCATCGGCCATCGATCAGGCCCGAATAGACTTTGCAGACGGCGGCGAAGGCGAGGCTTCCTACGCATGCGGAGGCTCTGACTCCGGATGATGCCACCATCGCGTTGCTGAGGAGAAGGGTACGGATGTCCGAGGTGTACAACCCCCACCTCGAGATGGCTCTCAACAGATTCACGGAAGCGACCCGTGTTCGTTGCCAGGAGAAGAAGAGGTTGTTGACTTGGGACGAGTCGTGGCAGGTCTGGGAAGGCATGGATTATGTCGCCTGAGGAGCTTCATCGAGATATTACACAGAGGAGGATCGACAGGTACTCTTCTCAGTCGCTTCCTCCGCGTTCGGTGAGCTGACTGCAGGCAAGTTGCCGCAGCACGAAGGGCAAAGCCTTCGCCAACACATCCTCCTCCAGGTGTCACCAACGGTCGGGTGGAAACGAGCACCGCATTCCGCGGTGCAAGCCACCGCGGCCCCTTCGGTGGTGAACAGCCCCCAGCCCCAATCCTTCGACACCATACTCACCGTGGCCACAGGGAGTGGGAAAAAGAAAGACGAGAGGTTGTTCTCACGCCGTACTCCCTCCCATAATGAGAAACAGTTCAGCGCGGTACGCGTACTCGGTACACGGCATGATGAGAGGAGCGGTCCTTCACCTCCTGGAGATCCTGTAAAGGACAGGCCCGCTGCTGGACATGACAACGCTGCTCGATAGGCACTCGCTGCAGTTTGCGTTACTTGATGACCCCCACAGCACGCTACGCCAGGGAGCAGCTACGGGTGGCGCGCCATCTGGGGACCGACTCGTTGGCGTGCCGCTTCTGTAAGAGACGAGGAGTGGACTGCGGCCTCAGAGCACGAGCCACTACAGCTGCGGCTCTTCAGCCGGAGCAACATGCGACGGCGAGCACGTTAGTATCACCCATGTGATGGGCCGAGTGTCAGTGGGATTCGGACTCATCCCACCCGGCCCCCGCTGCCTACTGGTGTGGGGAGCCGGTGCCACCCCGAGGGATGCACCAGGTGACGACCTTCGAGGCGGAGGGTGTGTGGGTGGAGCTTGAGGACAAGGGCCGCGCTCAGTTCACGGAGTCGGCGTGCTGGTGTAAGGCGTGTGTCTAGCGCTGCTTCGCGCTGTGCGGTGGGCCCGTGACAGGCCGTGGGGTGGAGTGGGGTTTGAACACCTGCTGTGTGGCAGAGAACGGATGCGTTGGAAGGACAAAAATGATTATCCCCTTCTCGTGTCGCCTTTTACCGCTTGGTGTGTTGTCTCGCTTTCGCTGTGTGATTCTTCTCTTGGGTTTACCCCTGTTTCCTTGATAGTGCGTGTATGTCGCTGCTGCTGCCTTTACGACCACAAAGGGGACACGACACTTCAGCCTTTTCCATCTCTGCTATGGCCTTCTCTCTGGCTGTCGCTCTGCATCGAGAGGGACACCCGCATCGTTGTGGGTGTTTGTCGACTTACGTTGCACGAAGAGGAGGCGCGCATGTGCACACACGCACAGGAGCACGTCACCTCTGCGCTTTTCGTACGTGCGCCCTCTCCTTACTTGTTCACCTGCCACGTCGCTCGTCTCCCTGCATGCCTACCACCCTTCTCCGCAGCAAAGCCCGTCCATACTACACACGACTCTGCGCGCTCGCCACCACTGCTGCTATCGCTTGCTCGCAAGCGACTTCAAGCTCCATCAGACATGAGCACCATTGCGCCAACACGCGGACAAAAACCCAAGCACTCACGCCGTCAACTATGAGATGTGGATATGTATGAGTGCCCTTCTTCTCTCTTCTTATATCTCTGCTTTTTCATGGCAATCCGGCTAGCGAGTGCTGCGTAGCAAAGTAGCCATGCACGTCCAGCCAGCATGCGCACACGCACACCGAGGCGCCCGCACGAGCTTGCTGCCAGTCGCACACGACTCGCTCTCGCCTCCATATAAAAAGGCTCACACTTAAAACGACACGGAAGGACAATGAATTAGTGCAAAAACGTGCCAAGCTCAACTCATGGAAGAAACAAAGCGCACACCAACTGCACAGCACGTGCAGATAGCATTGGGGATGACCACCACTCATATGCTTTCGCACGTGCGTACCGAGTGTGGGCATTTAGCCATGCATCACCGCAATCACCGCCACGTCAAGTCTGTGCATTGGATAGGTACGAACAGCGGCCTCTGTCTGAGTACGACTTTTCTTTTTCATTCCCTACATCCCCTCTCTCCTCTCTTCTCTCCAGCTTTATCCCTTGCAGCCAATCTGTCGTTCGCAAGACGGTCGACGCCCATAAACCGGTTCAGAGAGAAACGAGGAATGACCCCTGCCTCAGCATTTTTGCGTGCCCGCTCTGTTCCTGTTGTACGTGTGCGTGTGTGTGGGTCTGTGTAGAGGTCGCTCCTCTCTCTCCCTTGCGTTCGCTACCGCACTTCGACATCCCGCACACGCTCCCCAGCTCATCATCCGAGGAGGCAATTATGATGACGCATGTCCGCAACACTAGTGGAAAGAACTGGAAACGATGACGGGCAGTCGCTACTGAAGCGTCCCAGACTAACCGCCATTCCTGATGGAAACAGCATGGATCGAATACTGCCTGCGGCTCACGTGCGGTCTACCATGGAGCTGAGGCGACGCAACTCTCGTTTAGCCTCTGCCACAGTGAGTGAGGGCTTGGGCCCAAATACCGAAAGCAACGCTATGCCCACATCCCCTCTTCTCTCTCCGCTATCCCCAGCGCTGAGCACTTTCGATCCGTCCTCTACGAGGTCATCGATGCATAGCACCTCACTAGCTCAAAGCCGAGGTGACCTTGCGGCTGGCACCACTCACATTACCCTCTCCAAGGAGCCTCGCTGTCAATGCAGCCCTACAAAAACAAACGTACTTTCTCTGATAATCAAGCCGGCAAGCTGCCTCGCCATGGTTCGCGTGTCCGCGGCGCTGCATCCGGATGCGTCATCAGTGCTGCCGCAGTGTGAACGGAAATCGTCCACCAGCAGAGAGCTGTGCTCCTTCACAGACGACCAGCGCACAAACGCGAAGACGGCTATCAGCGATACAGCAAGAGAGCAGAAGCCACTCCGTGTGTCGGGGTACTCGAAGAAGAACATCTGCCAGCTGCGAATCAAACCGGTGCGAAACTTTGCGGTATGTCGCGTGCTTGAAATAGGCGGCTGTGTTCTAGCCGAGGAAGTGCAGCGCTACAACCAACGGCCTCTTGCCCCTGCCGCTGCACTCTATCCCACGGCAATCAGGCAGCGCAGCAGTGCGCTGACAGTCAACACGGGCGATGCGAGAAAGGAGGAGCGGCGCCGAGGGCACGAGTACACAAAAGCGCACATCATGTCTCTTCGATGGAAGCCACTCAAAGGCTACGCCATGTACCGGGTGACCTAAGCCTTGCACACTCTGCATGTGCCATCCGACACCGTAAGTGGTGGTGACGGAGATCGAGTGTTCCATCCACGTGTAGGGAGGGGAGCAAGCATGAATCGGCTGCTGGCATGCCTAAAGCGTTTGTCTGTGCAATGTTGATGGGTTGTTTTTGCCTGGTGCAGACTGCGTCGGTGCCCTTAGCCAGAGTCACACTAAAATGAAGTAAGGACAAGGGGAAGAAAAGGGATCGGAAGGACGTGAGCGTCACTCGTGTATTGAGG
>NC_009327.2:969701-981385 GCF_000002845.2 Leishmania braziliensis MHOM/BR/75/M2904
GGACGACGTCATTGCCCAACAGGTCCAGAGAGACGAGCAGAGGAAACCACGCCGCCGCCGCTCCCCCCTTTCCCTCCCCTCCTTACCTCCCTCTCCCTCACCCTCCTCCTCCTTTTTCTCTTGCTGTTTTGCCTTGTGAAGACGTTGTCCTTCCTGTGTCTTCCTCCTGGGAGGGGTTTACGGAGTCTATCCTGTGGGCGTCACCAGTCCTCCTCTATTTTTCTGCTTCACCTCGTATAGCCGCTTGTACAAGGGCAGAGTTGCCTTTCGAGCGTCAGCATGTCTCTGTATGGGCTCGCACCACCTGCCAGATGAGGTGCAGACACGCATGCAAATCCAGGCAAGCAAATTAGCCTCGCTGGTCTGCTTCCCTTTCGCCTTGATGCTTTTTTTTTCCTTTGGGGTTATGAAGTTGCTGATTGGAGGAGGAGGCACGAACTGTCGCATGACACCGATTCCTTGCACCTGCTGTCACGTATGTGTGCATCCGCGTAGGAATACGAGCGTGACTTGTGTTCAATTTTCTACCCCTCTCCCTCCACTAGCCTTCCGCATTCCCCCGTGGCTGAGGTCTTTCAGAGAACAATAGGCCCGCCAGAGTATGTCTGCGCATCTTCGGACTTGTGGAATGCCTTCTTCATTTGCCTCTACCTCTGCACCATCGTTGTACAGGTGTGTGTGTGTGTGTGTGTGTGTGTGCTTGTTCTCGTCTGTTCCTTTCTTGTTGGTCTACTGATGCCTCGCGTCAGGGCTGCCTTGGAGGCGGAGAGGGGAGACGAGCTGTGGAAAGCAACGAAGACTACGTGCTGCTGGCGCTGTTGCTTCCCCTGTTTGACTTTGATCCGTCTCGAAGGACTTACCAGAGGCCTTTGACCTCCATCTAGCTGAAATCGTCTATAGTGTGTCGGTGCGCGCGCATGCGCGCGACGTACTGCTAAGTCTGGGGTCACCAATCCCTTTTCCGCTCTATTTATCTTTGTTTGCTTTGCTTTGCTGCGGCCTCGTTGTTTGTGTTCTCTTTAGCCCCCTCCCCACGCCATCGCCTTCGGTGTTCCTCAGCTGCCCTTCCGCTGATGTTGTCTTCAGCTCCTCTTCTCCTCTGCATTGTTTTATACCTTCCTTAGCTCTCGCTCATCCGGTCAAGTCTGCTGGACGTGCACATTCGGCCACGCATCTGGAGTTAGAGTGGAGAAACTTACAAGCATCGATCAAATTCATATCAGACAAAGCGTCAATCATGGCTGCTAGCTGAGGGTTGTCGTGCGGCGAGGGTATCACTAAGCGCGCTCCCTGTGAGTTCAATACGCTGCGTTTGCACCGCACCAAGACGTCTCTCATACTCACCTCTGCCAGCGATGCCTCTATGTCTCGCTCACATCTCCCCCAGTCGCGCCTCTCTACCCCTCATACACTCGCCTTTGACGTTTATTTCTGCCCTATGCTTCTTGGGATGTGGGCTCGCTTTCCTTTTCCTCCGTGGGGAAGACTCAGTGCACGGGACAGAGAGTTCACGCGCCAAGAGGAGCGAAGCGGCCGGAAGCAGGGTTCTTATCTCTGCGCAGCTGCAAACGTTCGTCTCGCCTCGGCCGTTGAGGAAGGCAGTTGTCTGGACTAAACGATCCCTTGTCTCGCTGCTTCCCATCACCCCCATCACCCGCTGCCTCTTCTGATATTCAAATTTTACCCCGTAAACACGAGCAGAGGAGAGCACGGTGAGGCGCTCGTAGCTCGTTCGCACACGGCAACAGTCACATACGCCGGCCTTCATGAGCCATCCATAGAGTTTTTTTTCCCTTTGCTGCTGCTGCTGCTGCTGCTGCTGCTCGTATTGCGGTGTGTGTGCTTACTACCCTCACGCAGTCTTGCAAGAGTTGCGTTGGATTCCAAAGAGATTCACTTGGCACCACGCAAGGGGAACATTCCAGCCAACAGCAACAGTGCGGGGCTGCCTGCACACGACAGACAGTGTACACAATTTAGGCACTACACACATATAGTGAAATACTCACACATACACACTGGGCAAACAGCTACGACTGCTCTCCTTCGCAAGCAACTCGACGGTGAAATACCCTTAGAAAGGGCGCATTTTTATTTCGCTTTGGACGTGTGGGTGTGTGCGTGTGCTGTGCAGCGCAGTGCTATGTTCTCTCTCAACATCAAAACAGAGACCTCGCCGTTCTCCGCAGCTGCCGCACCAGCACCCGAAGCGGATGCCAGCGAGGCGCCATTGGCGACCATTGACGTGGACGAAGGCGACTCCTTTGAAAGCACGCCCTCGACGAACAGCAGCAGTGGTCAGGGCGGCCGCCATCGTTGCCAGCATGTCCCCCGGCTGCCACAGACACCACCAAGTCCTGAGACACCGATCAAGTTTGACCATGGTGCGTACCCGCACTGCCCCATCTTCATCCCCTCCAAAGGTCGCTCTGACCTGGACCGCAGCACCATGGCGGTGCTCGTCCGTGACCTCGTCCCGTTTGTGCTCGTCGTCGAGCGGGAGGAAGTCGAGGGGTACAGCGCGCTGCTGGACCGCCTCGTTGGCCTTTACTTTGGCTTCTCAGATATGACATTTGCTTCGAAAGTGGACGACGGCACGGAAGGGGCAACCAAGACGGAGGCAGAGGATGTCGCGCCGTTCCACACCGCCCCGGCAGACCTCTGGGAGTTCTCGTGCGCCTGCTGCGACGGCAGCCCTGGCGTCGTTGGGTCACCGTCGTCGTCCACTACGCCCAGCCTCTCGGCAGATGCCTTGCGCGCGTTGGCGTTGCGACTTTCAGCTGCGTTTCACCATGGCTACGTGTTCGAACCACCAACGAATGTGGCAGCCGGTGGCCAAGACAGCATTGACGAGTCAAAAAATAGCTCACCACCTGTGTCGACTAGTCCAACAGCGCCATCAGCAGCCGGTAGAGGTGCATGGCGCCCCTCTGAGGCCTTTGTTCTGCGCAACGTGAACGAGGTACGCGCGCTCTTCATGATCGAAGTGCTGCCGGAGTCCAACCGTGGGGTCTCCTACGTGCGCAACTACATCCTCCAGGTTCTCGTGCCAAGGCTAATGGTGGCCTGCGGTGTAGATCGGTCGGGGAATCTGGAGGAACTGTGCCTGTATGGACCGGGAGAGCACAGCACGCTGACACCGGCGGCGCTGCGGATGGCCACACTGGAACCGAGCGTCTACAGTGCCCTCGAGACCAAGTCAGGGACTGAGTCTTATCTGGACGTTCGGCGGGCGAGCACAATCACGAGTCCGGTAACGGCAAGTACTGGAAGCACCGCAGGCACCGTAGATGGCGGTCTGGCGTCGTCGGTGGTAGGGCAAAGCGACCCAGCCGGACAAACCCTCGCGCCTGCGTTGCGCTCGTCAACGCCGTCCTCCACTTCGGCCGGGACTCGCGGCACCCCTCGCATCCTGCACGGCTTCTTCGGCTTCTACTGGGTTCTCGACGATGACATCTACGGCTTTTACCAGTCGCACGGCTCCAGCACCAAAAACGAGCGCATCAGTGCACGGGCAATGATGAGAGAGGTGGAGGGACGGCTGCGGCAGCTGCGGCGTAACGCCGATGCGGCCTCGCCACCACCACCTCCAGTACCGCCCGCAGGCTTTCAGATATCGCCAACCCCCAGCAGCAGCAGCAGCGCAACAGCGTCCCCGTATTTCTTGTCACACCAACAGCAACAGCAACCCTTTGTGTTCACGTGCAAGGAGGATGCCCTGCAGAACAACTTCATTACTGGCGGAAAAGGACGGCTACCGACGCTGCACAACTACAACCTTTACTACACCACCGCCTGTTTTTCGCTCGAGTACAACCGCTTCGCCCTCGATACGGCGCCGGACATGCTGTCGGTGAACTCCTACAACAACATTGCGTGTCTCTTCAACTATGCGTTGCTGCACAACCCGCCGCAGATGCGCTTCTTCCCCTCTGGTGTACCGCACGTGCGGCGCCCCGAAGAAGCGCTGGTCGGCTACCTCGACCACAGCATGCTCTGGTACCGCTTCGCCGTACGCGAGGATTACGACTTCACTCTTCAGCTCATCGCACGTGGACTCTACACACTGCGCTTCCGAAGCATTGCCTTCGATGTGCCGCAGATGATGAAAGTTCGTGGCGGTATGACGGACTACTACCGCAACTGCCACGAAGAGATACGGCAGCAGAACAATCGCTTTGTGCTGCAGTGGTCCTCCGTGGCACAGCACTGGGTGAAAGGGAAGGAGGGCAACCGTCGAGACGACATACGTGTGCGATGGGACCTACTGAGTCCAGCCCGCGCCAAGTACCCCGGCGCCTTCTTGTACCTGAGCACCCCACTGCCACAGCTGCAGCCGCAACGCTTGAGTGACGACGGCAGCAGCGGCAACGGCAGTGTAGCCAGCAGCAGTGACAGTGCCACTACTGCAACCAATGTGGAAGGCTCGGAAGCGCAGGCGCGCAAGCGTCTGCGGCCCCCGTCCCCGACTCCCCCCACAGGTGAATCGTCACCTGCACCTTCAGGCCGTCGCCTCGATGTCGCGGCCGCCGCAGCCTCTGCGTCCGTCGTGTCGTCCACCGCTGCCCGTGACTGGAAAGGCGGTTATGTAGTCGAGCGGTGGCGCGATATCTCACATGAGGAGGCATGGCAACACGCCGGCCTCGTCGCCCTCTCCAACGACGACATCCACATTGGCCGGACTGTCGCCGTCATACCGCCTTTCTTCGATCAGAAACCATCTGTCGTGCGCGCGACGGTAATTGAGCGGGCTGTCGAGCCAACAGATTCTCATGCCAGCAGCGGTCGCGTTGGAAACGCCAGCACGGTGGAGAGAAGCGATGTCAAGCCGCCCCCGCCGCCGCGCGTGGTCTGGACGGTGGTGGCACAGGACGTTCGCGGCATGCCCTTCTTGCACGTCGACACGTGCTTTGAGGTACCTGCGAAGGGCATTGAGGGGGCCATCGCGAGTATTGATCAGTTCTTCGCAAAGATGACAGACGAATTTGGCGCCTAAAGATTGTGGCCCCCGCGTGACGGGGACAGTGGACAAAAAAGAAAAAAAGAGAAGTTGGCTGGCTGCAAGCACAGCAATACTCCTCCAGCCGCTGCAATCACCGATCCCTCCGCCCTCCTAGAGAGAGTGCAGCGGGCCCTTGAGAAGGGGATCTCTAGGATCAGAATCCAGTAAACGTGTTCGGTTGTGGTTGGCGGGAGGACGAGAAAGGGTACAAAAGAAATTCGGCGAAGGACTGCCGTTACTTGAGGAGGAACACGCGCACACACAGGCGTTCTCTCCTCCTCCCTCCTTTTCCGCTTCCGAAAAAGGAGTGTACGGGTGACGCAGTCGTTGTGCTCGCCTCAAGCCTTTTCTCTCCCTCGTGTAAAAGGCACATGCTCGATTTCACGGTCATCTCAGCATCCATATGCGGTCATCGTCTTCTATTCCTCGCCGTGGCCGAAGAGAGGTGCGTTAGAGGAAACCTTGTCGCAACGACTGGATGCGTGGCTAGGTGCCACAGTGCGACATTCGCATGGCAGGGGGGGGGGGGGGGCACCGAGTCTGGAGGAGCTGGTGATCCGGTGGGGTTGCAACTGCGGAGTCTCGCTCCCCGCTCGCCGCTCCTCTTTATTTTCGGCGATCTTCTCCTCGACAGTGCTTCGTTTTACACCCCTGGGCAGATGAAGTGGCAGCTTCACTGGCACGCAGCACCGTTCTATTGGCATCTCTCTCTCACACACATGCTCTCGCTGTCCCTCTGGAGTCTACGTGCGTCACCATGGGCACTGCAATCCCTCCTCGACCTTCTCCGCCCCGCTTTGCTTGCCGCATGTCGCACGTGTCGCTTTTTGTTCGCATGCGCGTATGTGCTTTTCTTCCTCTTTTCTCCGCTTCCAAACATGCACCCGACCTGCTATCGCCATGACCCGGGGTTGCTGTTGCTCTGGTGTGCTGCTGGGTACTTGCTGACTACACAACCAATCTGTATATCCACTCTTGTGGGCATACACGCTCGCACGAACACTTTCAAATTCACCGTTTGCATCCTTTCCATTCCGTATCGTGCTGCTGTTACTTTGGTGGGGGAGGGCTTCACAGCTCTTTCACGGCGTCATTACCTTTGCTTCCGCGCATCTCCTTCCTCTCCTATTGAGCCCCATTACGCCAATACACAAAGCTTGTGCACCCTTCACAAATCTCTGAACACCGCTACATTCTCGCTGAATCCTGTACGGTACGCATTCGCCTGCTCCCTCCCAATTGCCTCCACCTTACACGCCAGCGTATCATGTCGGCAGGTGCTCGTGAGATCATTCCGGTAAACCTGCTTCGTCGCCGCAACAAGGGTGAAGCGAACGAGGATGTCAGCGCCGCCGCCGACCGCTTCCGCGGCCGCTTCGAGAAGGCAAGCCTCGAAGAACGCAAGGCCGCCACTACGACGATGGTCAACGAGTACTATGACCTGGTGACTGATTTCTACGAGTACGGCTGGTGCCAGAACTTTCATTTCGCGCCTCGCTACGCTGGCGAGACCTTCTACGAGTCCATCGCGCGCCACGAGTACTTCCTGGCCGCACGCGGTGGCTTCACGGAGAACGACCACATCGTCGACATCGGCTGCGGCGTCGGCGGCCCGGCACGCAACATTGTGCGCCTCACGCGCTGCAACATCACCGGCGTAAACAACAACGATTACCAGATCACCCGTGCACGCCGCCATGATGCGAGCGCCGGTATGAGCGACAAAATCGACTACATTAAGACCGACTTCTGTAGCATGAGCTTTGCCGACAACACCTTCGACGGCGCCTACGCCATTGAGGCCACCTGCCACGCAAAGGACAAGGTCAAGTGCTACAGCGAGGTCTTCCGCGTCATCAAACCTGGCTCCTGCTTTGTCCTTTACGAGTGGTGCATGACCGATAAGTACAACCCCGACGACGAGTACCATCGCAAGATCAAGCACCGCATCGAGCTGGGCGATGGCCTGCCGGAGATGGAGACGGCCAAGCAGGTGGTGGAGTACATGAAGCGGGCCGGTTTTATGGTAGAGGAGGTCATAGACGTCATTAACCAGTTTGAGTCCAGCCCTATCAAGAGTATCCCGTGGTACCAGCCGCTGACCGGTAGCTATTCATCTCTGAAAGGCGTGCGCTCCACCCCGATGGGCCGCGTTTTCACCAACATCATGTGCCGTGTGCTGGAGTTCCTACGCCTGGCTCCGAAGGGCACACACAAGGCGACGGAAATTCTGGAGGAGGCTGCGGAAAGCCTGGCGATTGGCGGCCGGCTCGGCATCTTCACACCGTCCCTGTACATCCGCGCTCGCAAGCCACTCAAAGAGGTGTAGTTCTCGAGGTTGCCGAAGAATGCCGAACACACTGAGCGGTGTCTTTATCAGCACCCTACTACCCCTCTCGGCGCGTTTTCTTCTGCAAGCACTTTCTTTTACCGGTCCTGTTGCATGCACGTAACGCATCTAATGCAGATTTCTGCTCGAGGGGTGTTGTGTGTCGCTCCAGCTGTTCTGTTCTTCTGTTTTTAAAGCCCATTTCTCCTTTTTCTCTCTGTGTGTTTCTTTTTCTTTTTTCTTTTTCCTTTGGTGAGAACCGATTGCTCGACACGTCCCTCTCCCTCCCCCCCTCCCCGGGTACTCTCCGGCGCGTGTACGCAGAATGGACAATCACTAGTGTGACAAGTTTTTGGAAGGTAGTGGTGCCCTTGGGTCAATCGTATATGGTGCCACATGTCCAAAGAGAGCTGAAGAAAAGAAACCCCCCCCTCCCCTATAGGGGGAGAATAAGGAGGTGTCCTCGGAGTATACCAGAAAGGTGGCTGTGTCCAAGAGTCCGGAAAGTCGTGTACCGCGCTGTCCTCCTTGTCTCTGTCGGCGCACATGCCTCGGTTTCTCTGCGCACGCTTCTGTGTTCTTTTTGCTGCTTGACTAGCAGCGTTAGATGTCCACTGGCTATTGTCATTTCTTTGTTTCTGTTCAGTTGGCTTCCTCGTCACGGCCTGTACGACCGCGGTCCAGTTGGGTTGTTTTCAGTGCTTAGCTCAACTCGGTAGCTGGTGATCAACGCCAGTGTAGCCATGCGAATTCGAGACGAGAGAAGCAAACAGCAAAAGAAGAGATAAAGGAGCATAGAGAAGCACAACTCAGTGTCTATGTCGGTCTACGTGCGTGTGTGTGTGTTGTACGCGTGTGTTCAGCGGCCTGTTTTTTGTGGTTATTTGACTTTATTTGTGCCATCGTGGCGTTCCCTTTCCTTTTTCTTTCCTGTTCTTGTATGTTTGTGCTGTGCCCCCACGCCCCCCCCCTCCTGTGTGTGTGTCTGTCTGTGCATAACCTTGCGCCGCACGAAGAGCAGCATTCGCTATCACCATCGCGCTCTCGATCTCAGGCTTCTGAAAGCGCTGGTGCACAGAGAAGACCCGTGTGCGTGGCTTTTTTATGTATACGCCCACGCGCACAGGCATACACAACGATGCTGCATAAGGTTCAAAATGAAAGCGTTAGGTCTCGTGGCCATCCCATTCTGTCTTTTCTGTATCTTCCTGATTTTCTTATCTGTAGCCGTGTGTGTGTGGGGAGGGGGTGGTGACTTCGGTGTGCCTCTTCACTTCCTCCCTCTCTCGCAATTGTCTCCGTGCACGTTGGCGAAGCGAAGATGCGCCGACTTCGTGTGTGTTGGTGTGCGCCTAGGGTGGTGTATGGCTACACGCGTAGAAGAGGGAATACGTGGTGCCTAATATGAAGCGTAGAAGGAAGGTCCACGCACCGATCGTCCTCCTGCACACGTCTTGAAGTGCGAACAACTTGCCGCATTCATGACCAACCACAGAAAAAAAAAAAAAGGAGGTGTGCAGTACTTCGCAAAATGGGCCTCCCTACTGATATAGGGCGAGAAGGAAATGCTCCTTCAAGTGCATAAGCTTGCCTACTCACACGCACGGAAGCGGGCCCGTACATACGCATTTACACTTCTACTGTGTTGGCGCGTATGTGTGGGGGCAACCATCCTCGAAACAAAAAAAAAAAAAACTGCCTTAACTTACAAATTCAAGAAAAACAAGACACACACCACATTGAGAGCGACCAATGGGAAAGCGCATGTGGGGAGGTACGCACTGTTGGCTGTCAACAGATATGCGAGCTCACGATTGAGGGAGCTGCTCTGTTCGCAGTACGGGGAAGAAGAGGAATCCAGGAAGTTCTATGCACTCATGTGCGTCTAGGATGACTGTGCTGCCACCTCTTCCCTGCCTCTCTCTTCTTTTACCCCCCGCCCTTCTCCTTGCCTTATATAACAGTGTTTTGTCTAGAGGGGCACGTGAAACAATAGGTAAGAACAACAACGTCACGGGCGACAGCAAAGGTGGCTGTTGTGGACCACGCTCTTCACCCGCCCCCTCTACCCTTCTACACCCGCGTCTTGTGAGCAAAACAGCTGAGTAAAAGGTGCAATTCTGATCTCCGCCTATGGAGCCATTCTTCATGCATCTCGCTTTCTCCTTCATCTCTGCATCTCTCGTTTTTTTTTTTTTTCAGTTTATCCTCGCCGGTGCCGCTGCTGGCTCATTTCTTTCGCTTTGGGTCGTGAGTATACCTTCAGCTTGAGGTGCCCCTCTACGCAATCAACGCGTGCCACAATCACTCGCTGTCTCTATCGCTTTCTCACTGGCAAGCCTGTTCAACGCATCAACACATACACGCACACAAGCCTACCCTACATGCGTGACAACTATGCTGAGCGAGGGCGAGTATCACCTGGTGGCCGTGGCCTTTCAGTCCATGGACCCCAATAACACCGGTCTGGTTCCCCTAAGCGAAGTCAAGAAGCGGTACTTCGCGCACGAGCATCCGCGCGTGAAGGAGGGGAGCATGGCTCCATCTGCCGCACGCGACACGTTGGACTACCACTTCGGCGTCTGCGCTGCTGATCACGGGGGCAGCATCACCTTCGACGAATTCCTAGCATACCACGAAAAAATTGCCGACGAGGCATACGACGAACATGTCGGCGACGTCGCAGCCTTCACAGAGAAGACGATTATGAAGCTTTGGAGACTCGGCGACTTGTTGCTGCCGACGGGCGTGCGTCCCGTCTTTCCGGTCGCGCAGCCACCAACCGGGCTGTACGCGTCGACGAACATGACGCTGGTGTGGGTAGAGCCTAGGCAAATAGATGCGTCTCCGGCCTCAGGGCAGCAATCCCCCAGCATCGGAGGTACTGCCACGCCGTCTATCAACACCTATGGCGCTGTGCACGCCAGTGACCTCTTTGTGCTCCGCGGGGTTAAAGACGTGGTTCGCTCCATCTTTGCCCGCGGTGATCTGCCAGAGGAGCTGCAGGGTTACTTCGCGTACCCAGAGGAGCTGACTGGGTTGGCGGTAGACTACGTGGCACCACGTGTATCGATTCAGCGATGGTACGACTTCACGTGGGAGTACGCGGAGGGCAAGTACTGCGGCGTCGAAGGCATCATCTCTATCCGTGTCGACCTAGAATCCCTGCCCGCTGGTCTACGGCAGTTTGTCTGCGATCATGCCACGGCGGTCTCCCGTGGTACGACGTGGATCCAGACACGGCCCATGGTGAACCCCATGTACAAGAAGACGAGCTCCGCCTACGGGTACGGCGTCAACGAGGAGTGTCGAAAAATCCACCGCTGGAAGGTGAAGACCTTTGAGGGGAAGCAGTACGGCAATCAATACCACGGCCTCTGTGGCAAGTACTTTGCCAAGATGAAGGAGCCGCTGAAGTGCAGCACCACGACGGGCATGAATATGTGAAGAAGAGTGCCGGTATTGAGGTACACAGAACTGAACCACCTCGAGGAGGCTATGTGTGAACCCTGCGAGCTTGCGTTTTGCCTTTGGTCTCTCCTCCGCTCTTCCGTAGGGTGCCATGTAAGAGTTCATGGGCAAGCGGAATAGGGGAAAGGAAAAGGATCTCACCGATTTGCTTGCTTTTCTTACTCCGGATGACGATGGTCCGTGATGAGGGACAAGAGGGGTGGGTCTAAGATGCAAAGCACCTATGGTTATCTCGTCAGACCGTCGTCTCTTCCCTCTCGGCCTGCTCCCCACCCCACCCCTGCCTCCGCCGCTGCTGTTCTCCCCCCCCCCCTTTACATGCGCACGCGGATGCCTTGTCTTCCCTCTCCTCATTTCTTTTCGCCCGTTAGTCGATGTACACAATGGGGTGCGCGGTTGCCGCATACCAGCGCCGCTAAAAGCAAAATCTTTGAAAGAGACTATCATGAGGGTGAGTGTCCCTTGGCTGGCATGAATCCCCTCTCCCTCCCTTGGAGAGGAGCGGGCGACAGGAAGGCGGTAGTCGCGCTTTCTGCTTTGAACGGCACGTTCATTGAAAAGGCTCCTCTGTGCCCTGGATTGCTCTTCTCGCTCTGCCCGCATGCAACCGCCTATGCTCGTGTACCCATCTCCTCTGCTAAAGGTGAAGGCATCATTATGGTACAGTTTTACAGCCAGCGACGACGCCCACCTGTGCTGAGATGCGACGATTGGTTTTTTTATGCTTCGGTCGTCTCCCAGCAATATTCTGCGTCAGAGCCGCTTTCTCTCTACCCTTTGCCACCCTCATCTCCTTGTGCGCTTTCCTTTTCATTTTCATCACGTATGCTTACCCCAGACACCATGCGACCCTACCTCTCATAATGGGTCGTGCGTCGTCGC
>NC_009327.2:981485-999575 GCF_000002845.2 Leishmania braziliensis MHOM/BR/75/M2904
GTAGAGCAGGTGGGCCATGATCATGAAGATCATGTTGCCGGTGAGATACCCGAGCTCGTTGTACTGCTCCGCGGCGCAGCTGAGAGTGAGCAGCATGAGCAGCACCCACGAGTTGCGGCATTCAGCAAACATCTTCACGTCAATGTTCCCTGGCAAGCGGAGGTTCAGAGCGCTGCCCATGAAGAAGTCGTATATGAAGTTGCCCGTCATGCGGATGCGGCGCTTGTAGCCGGCGACATAAACCCACACGGAGATCACATCAGCGGTGATAGTGGCCACGGTGAGGTAGTGACCGTAGTTGCGGCGCAGCTCGTTCAGCGGGTATACCCCGTAGTAGTGTAGAAAACCGACGATCACAAGTATGCAGTACCACGCACTGATGGCGTTACATTTGTATGTCAGGCGGTACCCGTTCTCGGAGGGGAGGGGCAGCCCCTTCACGTAGATTGCGGGCAGCACCAGGGCCAGGAAGTACTCCAGCAGCAGGAAGCCGGATTGCTCTTCTCGCTCTGCCCGCATGCAGCCGCCTATGCTCGTGTACCCATCTCCTCTGCTAAAGGTGAAGGCATCATGATGGTACAGTTTTACAGCCAGCGACGACGCCCACCTGTGCTGAGATGCGACGAGTGGTTTTTTTATGTTTCGGTCGTCTCCCAGCAATATTCTGCGTCAGAGCCGCTTTCTCTCTACCCTTTGCCACCCTCATCTCCTTGTGCGCTTTCCTTTTCATTTTCATCACGTATGCTTACCCCAGACACCATGCGACCCTACCTCTCATAATGGTGTTCGTTGCGTGTGAGTGTGGGTGTGGGTGTGGGGGGGGGGGGGGGGGGCTCCTTGTTTTTTGTATCTACTGAGCTCTCCCCTCCTCATTCTTCATCTTCACACGCACTCACCCGAACACCGTCGCACGTTTTCCTTCACCTATCGCTAGCGCCGACTCACTTCGCCCTCACTAAGTCTCCATTGTACAGTTGCGCTGTGTTGACATCATCGATAACGGCCACGTCGGCTCCCATGTCGGATACTCCTTCACCATTCAGGGGATTGCAGGTGGGATGCACTCGGAGGATGTGATTCAGGACATCGCTGAGAGCGCAGGCCATCGGTATCCAGGATGCCGTCATCTACATACCCCACCTCATCGTTCTTGTTACATGCAGTGTCACCGATCTCGCTAGTCGCAATGCAATCGTACTGTGCGCTGCGCCGCTGCCGCAGCCGAGCGAGACGCGCCTCGACACGTTATCACGCACGATAGAAGTAGTGGCTGGCGTTGTGACAAAATTCATGGAGCGCATCTTGTAAACCTTTACGAGTGTGCTCATCTGCATCTCGAACCCGGCGGACGTGGTGGTAGCTTACGCTTAGCAGGGTCGTGTCAATAGCGCCGAAGCGCTTTATCTTCACCGGTACCTGCCTCAACTCGGTTGGCCTGCGAGCTGAAGAACAACGTGTCGCTGGCACCCATGCAGCCTGCCGTGATGCTTGGCGAGCACGGTGACAGCAGCATCGCTGCATGGCCGAGCACCAAGATGGGCAGCAAGTTGCTGGGCTAACCGTATCGCGAGAACCCGGGGCGCTACCCATGTTTTGACCGCAAGGCGTTACAGGGTTAGGTACGCCGCCGTGCCTAACACGTGCCGATCGACAAGGGATCCACCGATTTCGATACTGACAGTACTGCCACCACTATCAAGACCCTCTTCTACAGCGAGTAGCGTTTCCTTCTGTGCTCCGTGCAGCAAGATGAAGAGCATGGCGAAAATGATGCGTTCGCGCCCGTGCCGGTGGTCACGAGTGCTGCTGGAGTAGAAGGCATGATAGAACTGGAGCTGACGGAGAAAAAGTCGCTTTCACCACTCCTGTGATGTCAGTCGCTTCGTTGGGAAGAAGGGTATACAGGCGCATCCTCTGCCAGCTGCGAGTGCTCCCGGTCGTCTGTCTGGGGTTGTGTCTCGCTGTCTCTCCCACCGCCTTCTCTCTACAGCCCCGCTTCTCACTACGCTCCAGTGAAGGCACGCATAAAACGACCGCACAATGGCGAAAAAAAAAAGAGAAAAGAGCGCAGCACAGCGCGTGCAAACAAGACGAGGTGCACGCAGGGACGAGAGGACTCTCTTTTAAATGAAGATGTCCAAGACGAACACACCCACACACACATACAGGCGCATACACACGTGCATACTTCCGCTCCTTCGACAAGGTGCGAGAAAGAGTTACACCAAGGCCACGTGTGAATCCGCATATTCAGCTCAATCGATACAACTTCTGGGTCGGTGTGTGTGTGGGGGGAGGGGAGGGGGGAAGTCGGGCTGCTTACACCGAGGCCATGCCGGCTGGAATAAAGTGCGTCTCTTATACAAGAAAATGGATGCACGTACATGCTGCGTTTGTGCACTGCGGAGAGTTTGGTGCCACCCGTGCTTCCAGCTTCCTGTCTCACGAGGCAGAGATGCGAAAGAAGTCGGGTCGGGTGGGGAGACACACTCTGAAGACACGGTCAGTAGACATGACGAGAGGGAGAAGCGGAACCGTAAGGTCACTGGTAGCCCTTCTCAGAAAATGGAAACTACAAGTGACACTGACAGGTAGAGGAGAGATCTCGCTTCCACTGGACAAGGAAAACTCGATCGAACCCAGATCCCGCCGCACCCTTGTGTCCCGAGAGAAGTGCGTACAAGATAGGTAAAGAGGACAAGCGAAAGAACAGAAAAAATTTCCGCCGGCACTGGCGTGCTCTCGCTTGCTGGCTTAGGAAGGAAAGGAGGTAGGGAGGGAAGAGCGTACAAGAGCTAGTCTTCGGCGCTCAGGGTCGAAGATATGCCTTCAACATGATATGTATTCTTTTCTGGACCACCTTTGCGGCTGTGGTCGTACGTGTGTCTGCGCTCGAGGGTCAGCATCATCAACTGCGTCGCCGAATCTCACATCCGTGTTGTTGTGGAGGTGTCTGTGTGTTTCTGTGCATGATTCTTTCAGCTGCAGTGGGTATGAAGCGCCCCTCATAACGAATCTGACGCAAAAAATGCAAAACTGTCATGGAGCTGGAACACTTTCCCTCTCTTGCTTTCTGGCACCTTGACGCATGGGAGAGACACACGCGTGTTGTGCAAAGCGGAGTCTGGGCATGTGTAGATGCTTATGAGTGTGGGTTTCCCCCTCCCCTCGCCAGCTTTTCGGAGGATCTTCCGAAGCGTCACGGTCGCTCCCACTACGCGAGCTTCAGTTACGCTCTCGCTACTCTGCGCGTGCACACTGCCGTTGTACCCTTTCTTTTGAAGCTCTCCCATCCTCCTTTTGTCTTCCTTTATCCTCCTGTTTTTCCCCACCCCCTCCGCCCATATCACCTACATCGGCGACTGCATCTGCGTCGGTGTGTGTGTGGGCACTTTGCTTGGATGTCGCTCGCGTATTTGCCTCTCGGTCTTCGCCGCCTTCTTTCCCTCCTCACACCTCGCTGATCTCTTCAAACCCTGCGCACGTGCAGTGACAGTCGAGAAAGATAAGGAAGACAACACCTGATCACTTCTTGAGTGCTAGTCTGGCTTTCAGCAAGCATTCTTCCCCCTCCTCATCCTAGTCGTTCACTACTGTGATTCCGAAAGTTCGCACTTCCACCGTCACCATCAGCCGGAGCAGGCGTTAACATCCCCTCAGTGTTTGATCGCTCATAAGCCCCCCCCGTTGTTCCCTCGTTCAATTCGTCTCCTTGACAATCGCATGCATCCGCAAGACTTTTTCTCCGTTTCGTTCTCTTCCACTCGCTCTCTGCCTTGCTGCTCTGCAATTTTCCGCGTGTTGGTGCCGTGTGGAACGCGTTGCTGAAGAGCCTCGCTGTCTGAGTGAGCTATCGTGGACCTCCTTCCGTTCTGTTCTCACTCCACAGGTGTTCCTTTCTTCCACTCAACCTCTCATCCTCCCCAGTGACCCCCACGTTCGCTGGCCCTAGTACATGTCCTGCGCTCGTTCTAGAATAGTCATCAAAGCAGCTCTTCTTGGGGTTTGGCTCTGTCCTCACGCTGTTGTCGTTGTTCCTCTCTTGTGCGTTTGTGTGCTTTTTTTTCCTGCTGCTTTTCTCTCTTGGGCTTCCCTTTAAGCGACATTCGGCGTGTGTGTGTGTGGGAGAGGGGAGGAGAGGCGGTGTTCGTATGTCTCCTCGTTTCTTTTTAGAGTTGATGCTTTGGAACATTATACTACTGCAGAAGCACCAACACACACGTGCACGTCACTCTCACTCTTACCCCCTCCCGGTGGCATGACGGTGTCCCTACATGACTTGATCAAAGAATGGGAGGTAGTGAACGAGGAGTTGTATAGGGCCTCCCTGGAGTCGCACAAGCGCTATCCGTTCCCGGGGAGCAGCTACAGCTGCTCAGATGACAGCGATTGCGTCGGGGAAGACCCCTCGTCCACCTCCCCTCTACCTTTCAGCACCACCACGTACGCACGCGTGTACAGCCTCCTCTCACGCACGCGCCACATTGCGGAGGATCCGTGTTACAACTCCTTCTATATTATACAGCATCTCCTGTGGGTGACCATCGTCGCGTGGGCAAATCAGATGGCAAGCATGTCCGATAATTTTATTCGACTCCCAATAGGAATGCGACAGTACCACGAGTCGTCATCACCGTGCACAACACGAGGCGGTGGCTCAAAGAACGGCGATAAAAACGACGACACAGCTAAGCCAGCGCCTTCGGCGTCCACTCCGCTTCAGCGCACATCGTTCCCATGTGCTCTGCTCCAGCCGTTAGAGTTTTGGGACCCTAGTGTGCTGGGGGAGATGACAGACACGTCATGTTGCAAACCGGACAGCCTACACGACGCGTCTCTCCACCGCGCTCCAAACCTGCCCGAGGTGTGGAGCAACGCCGTGCAGCGCATCTTCGCACTGTGGTGTTCTACACCAACGGCTGGCTCCCGTTCAAAATCTGCACAAACATGCGACATGCAAAGTGCTCGCGGCACTGCAGCCCCAACGACATTACAGTACGCGCACACCTGGGTCATTGTAGCACAGCACTACCACCGCTTCAAATCACTGCTGTCTCTCTTCTTTCTCCGCTACGACGTGCTGCTCGAGGACGCAGAGGAGCAGCGATCGCAGGAGGGCGGCTACCGCAGCGGCCTTCCTGATGGGCAGGCGCAACGCGCTGAAACAAACGCACCGCTGCCGGCGTCGCTTTTGCTGCGTCGCCGAGGGGGAATTTCGCGTGGGTCATCTTTCAGCATCAGCCCTGGAGATGCGGCGAGTGCCACTGAGGTAGACAGCAGAAATAGCAGCACCAGCACTCCTGCAGCCCCGTCTGCCGATGACAAAGTCACACAACATGTCTACAAGCAAGCTCGTGTATCGTCGCGTCTGCCCTCCTCCTCCCTCAGCACTGCTAACCTTCTCGGCCATCTTATGCGAAGCATTGCAAACGAGAACCTTTCGAAGATCTACGAAGTGACTCGTGAAGCCATTCTCTCTCTCTTGCTACCACGCGTCCACCGTGCTCGCCTGCGACACCAGAGCACGATACCTGCCAGTGGCTCGGGCTGCTCCTCGCAGCTGCCTCATTGCGCGCTGCCGCAAGATAACACCGCAATGGGTGAGGCAGATACAGCAAAGGAAGCGTCATCAGCATTAACAGCAGCTCAACCGCCCGCTGGTGTGCCCAATTGGCACAGCGATGAACATGACGAAGACCATGAGGACGACGATCTCGTCGTCTGGTCATCGCCGCCCTCGCCACTACTCGCCTACACAGCCGCGTCTTTTGGCCACGACAACGGCGATGCGCCTGCACCAGCTCAGAGGGCAGGCGCATCTGCCACAACATCTCGGGAAGGAAAACGAGTGCAGCACGAGGAGTACGTTATTCGCAGTATCTTTAAGCTTCTTCTCATGATAGAAGACTGTCGTGTGCACGCACTCCAGCGCTGGCTTGTCGAGAGTAGCAAGCGTGTTGCCTTCTTCTATGGTTCGCAGCTTGCCATGAACCTTTTCGACGATGCCACGCCGCAGCCAGCGGCGTTTGCCCACGGCCCCTCGCCCTGTGATCCCTCCGTCACGACCATCACCACAACGCGCACCCTCGCAGATGCGAATCGGGTACTTCGCGAAACTCTGCAAGCGTACGTGCGTCTTCGTGCTAAGTTGCTCTTCCTGAATGCCGGTACGACGCACTTTCTAGACGCCCTGACCCCATGGGGGCGGACGCGCATGCTGGAGAGCCTGAACGCTTTCCTCTGCGGATTCTGCGGAATTATCCTGCCTTCGGATGGCAAAGCGCCTAACAAGACCACCGCTCTATCGTCCAATCAGCAACCGAACCAAGCAGCGGCGTCACCGGTGAGCGGCTGCAATGAGTCGGTTCCCTTCACCCCGATGAACACTGCCGTCGCCGACTTTGCTCAGAAGTGGGGTGTGCCGCTTTGGGTCGCCATGTGCAGCGATGCACAGCAGCGCATGGAGGCACTGAGGCATGTCAAGGAAGAGCGTTCCAATCGACCAAAGAACTCTATGGCACTAGCCGAGAGCGAGTACGGGCACGTTATGCAGCCCGCTAAATATCAGCAGCAGCAACGTGCGACAGAGGGATGGTCAGACAAGGAGATGGGGGAGAATGACCACTGGAGCGGCGGCCTTGACAACACGGGCACGTCATCGGCGCCTGTCACGTCCTCCCTCATCGCTGCCGCCGTTAGTGCCGGCGATGATAGTCATGCCGACAAGCCCGACACGCACGACCGTCACTCCGTCGCTTCTACCGAACTGGAGGATGCTGTGTCGCACACGACCAGTGTCGCCTGGCCACCGAGGTCGCCGACCGTTGCGAACGGTTGCAGGGACGGCAGCAGCGACAATGGCATGCACCGCCATGGCGGTGTCGAGGAGACGGGTCGAGCTTTAACTCGACGCCGTGGCAGAGGTCTGGATCTAAAACGTGTCCTGCACCAACAACAACAACGTCGCGCGCGCCTCGGTGACGTAAAGCTCCCACAGAGAGGGATAACGGCAAGTAGAAGTGGGGCCCCAGTCGCGAGCAGCGAGGATGGCGGCGAAGTAGTTGAGAGCCTCTACACAGGGGAGACGACATCGGCGGGGGAAGATGGCTCTTTGCTTGCCGCTGCTATGGGGACTGGAAATGATGGCAGCACCATAAGTCAACTACACCACGACACCAGTGCGGCCGCAACAGGGGAGAGGCAACGCGGTGGTGGTCAAGATCTTACCACAGCTGCCGGTTTCCCCATGAAGCGCTTCTCTCGCTCCGCAGAGCTACACCAGGTCGCCACCTTACCAGATGAAGGGTTCCCGTGTCTTCTCTACCTGATGCCGCGCCGTAGCCGCTTCGTGATCCTAGACAAAGCAGCAGCAGCTGTACAGCAGCAGCTCTTCACGTGCTTTAGCGCCAACGTCCAAGCCTACCTTACTGACTACCTGGCGGAGTGCGAAACCGCAGCGGCAGCGGCGGCGGCAGATCAGCGCGCAGCATTGGCCTCGCAGAAAAAGAAGAGAGAGAGGGCAGCTCACGTGACGACTATGGGAGGGATTGCGAGCTGCACCAACGCTGCCGCTGCCACCCCCGTTGACATTGTAAGACCATTTCCACACCCCGTTCTTGCTCGTATGACTTTCCTTTTGGAGATGACGTACGCTGCACTGCATGGCCGCGACGGCGCTACGAGCGATAGTCGCGATGACCACACCGAGGGTAATAACGGTAGCGGGGATGGTGGTAGTCGACCCCCGCTGATGGAGACAGGCCTCACCGCCACCGGGCAGGAGCTCGGCGCCGCCCTTCTCGAACAGTGCAACGGTGAGTTTGACAGTGTGGTGTCCACAACACTTTCCGCGCCAAAGTCACCGGCCTTGCTGACCATTGCCGCCGTCCGAAAGGGCTTCCAATGCTTTCTCACCTCCCTAGAAAAACGTGCCTCGTTGACACTGGCGCAGGCGCTGTGTGGCCTTGTACAGCAGGGTGCGACCCAGCAGCCGCCCGCAGCCCAGCTGGATGCGGTGGACACCATTCTAAATATGGCCTCACTGCTCAACTCTAAGGACATGTTTGTGATGCTGCTAAAGGGCTACCTCGCACCCCAGATTATGATGTGCCGATCGAAGTCCGAGCTTGTGGTGGAGCTGCAAGTAGTGGACCGTATGGCCTACCGTCTTGGCGCGGCAGTGGCAGCGCCGTGCCTTACACTGCTGAGGGACCTGCAGCTGGCCATCTCCGATCCCCGCATTACGATAAAACCGCCGCCTCCCTCTGGCGCACGCGCAGGCCTTGCGAAGGGGTGGAAGCTGAATGTTGCACACGAAACTCTAAGCGGAGGGAACAGGAAGGGTGACGGCGACGAGTATAGAAGCGCGAGTAGCGGAGGTGTGACCGAAGAATATGCACAGCGCGCAGCAAGGCGAGACTCAGAGACGCTGGACGCCGTTCATCCCTCACTCCATTGCACCTTGGGCCTTATCCACCACGTTCGCGTCCTTTGTCGAGCCTGGTGGCAGCCGCACACAGCCGTGCTGCTGACTTCCCGGCGGCTGCGTCAGCTGTGGGAGCGGCATCAGCTCCTAGACGAGCGCGTTGTCGACTCGGTACTGAGCGTCGAGTGGAAGTACGACGGGCACTCTGAACCATTTCGTGGCTACGGACAACTAGTCAGACTGAGGGAAGGCGAAGACAACAGTCATCTGCGGCCTCCGTCTCTCAGTGATGGTGGAAGCGCGAAGAGCATGTGGGGCAGTCTGAGTAGTGACCTCGAGGGAGATCATTCTCGATGCGGCAACGGAGGCCAGAACTCCGGATCCCTCACTGCAGGGACGCAGCTGCGCACTGTGACGGCAGCCGCGGTCGTGCGAGGCTTCTCCTCAGCTCTGGGCAATGCGGTGCGTCGCACAGGTCGTCAGGCTGGTGACTTTGGCTATCATGATTCCGATAACGAATCAGAGGACTACAGGGAGGCCTATGGTGGGCTGCTGACGCTGAGCACGCTGCAGCAGTACCGCAATGCGTACGCGCCGTCAAGCTCGTCGTACAGAGGCAGTAACCTCTCGTCTATTGGCAGCCCCGGTGCAGGCGGCGAGCACTGGGGGGCTTCTGATGGAAGGCAAAGCACCACTGCCGACGACCGCGCCTCAACCACTGTACCGGCGGACGGGCAGTTGGTGCGGCGGCGACTGTATTGGCCACTGGGAGATGGCCAGTTGGTCTTCTACCTCTTCTCCAAGGGAGCAGCAAGTGCTGGTCATAGCGTCTCCCAGGCCGTGCAGATCTTCGGACCACCGCTTACGTATCTCATATGTCAGCTGCTGGACCGCGCAAGTGAGCAGCCGTACACCTTCGGCGCGCTGCACGGGGCGTTTCCAGTGCAGGTACCAAAGCCGCTGCTCGCCCATATCCTGCACGAGCTTGTCAAGGCTAATGTCGTCGTGCGCAGCGTGGCTGCCGGTACTCGGCAGCTAACGTATCTGCTTTGTGACGACACGCGCAAGGTTCGTCAGCGCAAGGTCATCGTTGACGTACGCGCCGCAACACAGCAACAGTGGGTGACGCAGATGATGACTATGACGGGCGCAGACGCCGCTGGCGAAGGTGAAGACGACAACTCTGAGAGCAGCAGCGCTCGTGACTCTGCATTCCTGGCGAGCCCAAAGGACGTCACCACTGCCTTTTCCAAGCTATCACCGAAACCGGCACCGCAGGTGCACCTCAACGCATCCGCCGAGGCAGAAGCTACACCGAACGCCGCAGTCGACAATCTGTCATCGCTGACCTACTCGGTAGACTGCACACACAAAATAAAGGTGTGTATTGTGCGCATCATGAAGGTAGAGCGCGTTCTCTCGCATTGCGAGCTGGTGGAGCACGTCGCGCTCGCACTGAAGGGCCAGTTGGTGGTCACCCCCAGCCAGCTCAAGCGCTGTGTCACGCAGCTCATCGAGAGGGAGTTTCTCCAGCGAGGGGAGCAAGGGGAATACATATTCGTATCGTAACTGGTGTGTGGTTCGCCGGCGTGTATGCTTGGGTCCGCATCGGAGCACAACGGGGCCAGTGAAGGAGAAACAAAAAACATATTTTCGGGCACACACGCACTTATTCATTTATGTAGGCCTACTCGTAGCGCGAAACATATCCTTGTTTGCCAGCGAGGCGGGGAGGGTGATCGATCGAGAGGGGGAGCACCCAGGCGCATACTTGACGTGCCGCAGTATAACAAACATATCAACGAGAACCCTTAAGTTGCATACACGACAGGGCCCCACGTTCACCTAATCCTGCTGCAGCAATGAGGCCCTGTCGTCTCACTGCACAGCGCGCGTGCTGGCACAAGTGGCAAATGTGTAGCCTAGCCGCACTTCTATCCACTTGTCAGTGTTGCGTTGTCCGGCATCCCACTATCTCCACGCCTCCCTCATACATCCACATACACTCCGCTCCTCGTGCCGTGCTACGCTTCCCCGTGCCTCTCTGCCGTAAACATCTCACGATCCTCAACGTTCAGAGACGAATCCATAGATTGCATCGGTATTTCCTCCTATTGTGCTCCCGCTTGACTTCGCAGATACACTGAACCTACTGCAATACGCTTTCTCACGCACATCATGCCCCCGACGCCGCTGAATAGCTATGTGGACGAGCTGTCTCGGTACACGGAAGCCTTCACGTCTGTAGCGGGCAAACCGCAGCAACTCATCATTGTCGGTGATCGTGTCTACTGGACGCAGGGCAAGCACCAGGAGCTGTTCTCGGCGCCAGTCGGTGTGGAAGCCGCCGAGGCTGTCCGTGTCATCGCCTCGGAGGAGCAGGAAGTCGCAAAAGAGAAGAAACTCACCAAAGAGGAGGAAATGCTTCGCGAGCGGACGCGCAGCCAGACGACGGGCATCAAGAATTTTCACGTTCGCCACAGTGATGGCGCCATCTTCTACACAAGCGGCGTCGACATGTATGTCTACTACCAGAACGGGCCACGTGCTGGCAAGGCCCCTCTGAAGCTGTTCGACTTCATGTCGGAGGACAACAAGGCGCACCTCAAGGCGATGGGCAACAAGCCCAACCTCTTTGTGCAGCCTATCGAGTCCTTTGATGAGTTGCATCCGAGCGACCACACCATCATGACGTTTGTCAACAACAACAATGTGTACAAGGCGACTCTGCACGAGAACCCCGAGTGCGAGGGGGTGCCACTGACCGTCTCTGTGGAGCAGATCACGCACATCGGCGACGACCTGCACCAAAGCGGCGTGGCGGATTACATTATCCAGGAAGAGTTCTTGCGGTATACGGGGCACTACGCGACGGACCGGTACGTTGTCTTCTCCTACATCGACTCCTCCCGCATGCGATCTGTCGCCCTCCTCAGCAGCCTGGGGGCTTCTGAGGTGCCAGCAGTGGAACCGGCGTCGCTGTCCTATGCGACAGAGATAGAGGAGATGCCGTACCCCCGCGTCGGTGACTCAAACGCACGCACAACACTCGTCGTGTACGACACCGCCACGAAGCAGATGCGCCTGCTCCCTGACGCTGCAATTCATAAAGTGGCACCGTGGACGGAGTATATTCTTCGCTTCGGCTTCAAAGATGCAGACACGCTCTACGTATCGGTCCTGAGTCGCGCGCAAGAGGACTACGCGGTGATGAGCTGCCTGATCGCATCGCTACCCGTCATCTCCAAAGAGGAAGACCTGCAGGCTCTCTACAGTGACAAGGACGGCAAAACCACGGAAAAAATTATTTGTGATGCCGTCATGCCGGAGCTGCACGTGGAGTGGCAGCAGCACATTGGCTTTGCGTGGGTGGAGTGCCAGCCCGGGCCGCCAATACACTACGGCAAGGCGTACGACGTGCTTTGTCGCCACGCAGCAGAGACAGAGACGGCGCACTATCACCTCTACGCTCGTCCCACCGGCGCCTGCGATCCAGAGGCATGGAAACCGCTGACGGCGGGAGCGTGGAACGTGTGCCCAGGTCTGCAGCATGTGTCTGAGGACCGCGTGTACTTTCTGGCCAACGCTGAAGGGCGCCTGAAGCGCACGCTCTACTCCGTGCCGCTGTCGCTGGAAAACGCGCCGCACAACGCCGACGCACTGACGCGCCTCACCCCGCTGGACGAGCACGTCTACAGCTACTGTGTCAAGGGTGATCATCTCTACTATGTCTCTAGCACCGCAGCTACACCAGCGAAGCTCTACGCGAGCTGCGTCTCATCACCGCAAAAGAGAACGCAAGTCACCGCTCCGTCGCGGATTGCCACAGCGCCCGGAGTCGATCCCGCAGTAACAGCGGATTTGACCCAGAACTTTGCAGGCCTGCCTGTCGTGACTCCAAAAATTGTGACCGTGACGAGCCGTCGTGGGGTACCACTGAGTGCAGCGGTTTTTATCTCGCCCAGCGCCCCAACGGATGCACCAGGGCCACTTGCTCTGTTTGTCTACGGCGGACCACATGCGCAGCTTGTATTCGAGAACGACTACGAGACTCGTTGCAAGGCCACGGTGCAGGTGCTGCTGCAGCACGGCGTCTCCGTTGCCGTAGTGGACAACCAAATGAGTAACGCCAATGGGCTGCGCGACTTAAGCATCTGCAAGAGGAACTTGGGCAGCTTCGAGACAAACGACTACGTCGATGTGACGCAGTACCTTTGCAATGCACCGGCGTCCGAGAGTGGTCTTCCCGCCAGCTTTCGCGTCGACGCGAAGCGTGTGGCAATCTTTGGCTGGTCCTACGGTGGCTATGCAACCCTGCTCGCCATGTGCCAGGCGGCCGATATCTTTCGGATAGGCTTCGCCGGTGCGCCAGTTGGCGACTGGAAGCTCTATGACACGGGCTACACAGAGCGCTACATGGGAACCCTCTACGAAGACGGCGACGCTGGCAGCGGCGCATCGCGAATGAGGAACGAGGCGTACATGACGTCGACCATCAGTCACTACGCCTGTGGCTTTCCCGATGAGTGCAACCGTCTCTACATTGCACACGGCCTTCTCGACGAGAACGTGCACTTTGGCAACAGCTGCCACGTGGTGAAGGCATTAATAGACAACTCCAAACCGTACAGCATGCTGATATACCCCGGAGAGCGCCACAGTCTGCGCCAGAACCACCAATCACGCCTGCACCACGACGCACTGCTCGTCAAGACACTAGAAGAGCAGCTCTAGCACAACGGCATATAGCCAGAAGCGAACGGAAGAAAAGGGAATCATATCCGTGTCAAGGTTGCCTTCTTCTTACTCCTCCACTCCTTCCTGTTACTGTGGCCGCTGTCTCCTTCGCCGATAGGTGTAGTCACGGCTTTTATCCGGCACACCGGCCTCTGCATCATTGGGCGTCTTTGTGTGGGCAGCGCATGTTTTGTACTTGTGCTTTGTCGGCTCCTGTCCCCCTCCCCCCTCTGCACCACCACCTGCTAGCAGCTGCTGTTGCTTTCTCCCTTGAGGGCCTACAGGCGCCCTGATGGGAAAGAGCACCCCAGCGCAGCATCCAGGGTTCAGTACCCCCCACCCACCCACCCTCGCAGTGTGGAGAAATCAGGAAGTCCCTATCCCTGCGCCAATGACGAACCACCTTTGGGTGGTAACAAGGTCAGGGATCTAAAATGTGAAGGCGGTCAGAGCGATGCATCACCATTGACGTTAGCAGTCCAGGTCCTGGGTGGCGCTGCATTGGAGAGACCTGCAACGGTGCACACAGTTGTGCCATCCATAGGATGGGCAGAATATCAGTGCGACTCGAGCGTATCTCACCCAGCCCTTGCTGGCTACTAGTGAGGAGCCTGCGCCACCCTGTGGCGTATACCCCAGGTGGTGACCGGCATGAAAGGTACGGCTGCGAGGCAACCTGTGGAGCGGGGGGTGTAGAGTATGAGGCCGAGGGGGGGGTGCTGAGTTGGCACATGGCTGTAATGCGTATCCACAACTACTTTGCACCACACGGTGAGTGTCCTGTGGCGGCATCGGGCACAGAGTGAAGGTGGAGCCATATTTTATGGTAGAGAAGGGGCTCATTGGAAGACTAAAAAGAAGTTAGAAGCAATGCCCTGTAGCATGTGTCCAGTCGACGAGAGGAACACTTGACAAATGCCGCATCGTACGATTGGCCCTGCACTTCCTCTCCGTCATCCGCCATCCCTTCTCACGCGAAGCCGGCAGCCACCAGGGGGCAACATCGAGCGAAAAAAGATGGGCCTTGGAGAAAAGCGATCACCGTATTGCGTCCTCCCCGCCTCGACCAGTAACTCCTCCGCCCGAATCGCTCCACCACCTCTCAACCAATTGTGGTAATCCCATTCTTGGGAGGTGCATTAAACCCGCACTTCGTTGCATCGCTCTCACAGCTACCTCGTCGGATCACCTCACTGTGGAGGCTGTCTTCGAAGTAACGCTTGTTGCCCCCTATCCCAGTTTGACACTGAACTCTTCCCCGGCTCTCCACTCTCTCCTGCCTCTTCCCCATCCAACATTGTCTGCCTTGACCATTTATGCGGCGGTTTGGGGTTGCGTTATAACCCCTCCCGCACCCTTTCCTCCACCCCGCCCTCCTCAGCATACCTTGTAATGCTGTCCTCAGCAATGCAAGCCCGTCGCGTCGCCGACATCTTGTCCCCACACGCGCGTCCCGCGTGTGTTGTTGCGTGAAGATGAGAGAAAGAGAGAAGTGATGACCTCGTGGGGGTCCAATGCGCGCCTTCAGTTTCCCCTGCGTGCGGCGTCACACCCGCGCGCGCGCGACGGAGAGAGCAACGGACGGTGCCGAGCCGCCCACAGCGCCACTGGCACCGCACACCGGGGCGTCCCCCCCCTGCGCCGACCTGTTCTCGGAAAGGCGCGGGCAGCCCCACCGTCCACGCACGCGCACTGGCACGCGCCGGCGCACCTGCCGGCACGCAAGCACACACACATGCGCCTGCATCAACGCGCTCACAGGCGTCCGCGCCGTCATGCACCAACACCAGCAGCGTCCTCTGAGGCGCACATGCACGCACACACACCACCGCCACCACCGCGGCGGGTGACGCCGAGGGGCCCACAAGCAAACCCGTTGTTCACCCTTCTCTGTCGCCCCGCAGCCGCACCCAATGCACTCCGCACCCGCACCCAAGCGGGCGCGCCGGAGCACCACCGCGCACACGATCGACTGCTCCACTGGGGCGCCGCGGTCGCACGCATCTCGCGTGTGGCGCGGGTCCTGAGCCAAAGTCCCTCGCCCACACAAAGCAGGCAGCAAGTGCCGGGTGCCGGGGGCAACCCCCAGACAGCTACACGAGGCACCGCCGTACACACCCGCTGCTCGCATGTCGACCAGCGGGGCCACCGGCTGCCGCGGTACGGCACCTCCTCAGCGAAGGGCAAGGCGCCTGTATCTCCGCGCCGGCTCTTGTGCCGGTGTGCGGGTGATCCTGCGGCAGAAGCTATCGGTGCGTGCTATGCAGCACGTGCTATGACGGGCGGCGCACCCGCCGTGCATCCACCCCTTACGCCGCGTGCACGCGCGTGTCTCCGGGCATGGGCGCGTGCGCGGTCGGATGCGAATGGGGCGCGCACCTCCGCGTCCCGCGGCGGGGCCCGTGCCACGTGCACGGGCGTGCTGCGCCAGTCTCCCCACTCGGTGGTTTCTACGCAACGTTGGGCAACACACGCGAGAGAGGGCACACGTCTCCCCTCCCGCCGCATAACACCGTACAGTAATGAGCAGCTGGCGGACGGGCAGGTCGCCACTGCGGCCGCCACGCCACGCAGAAGAGGGCTTATCACATTCACACACCCATTCCGTCATGACGACGCGGTGGGGCGCGCTGCCGCAGCCGCTCCGCCACGTGTGGTGCTCTGCGTGTGCCGTGCCGTGTCATGTGTAGGTCGTCTGTGCTTCGCGTGGTGATCGTGTGCATGTGTGCCTGCGTTCCTGTGTGCTCGCAGTGTGCTGGTGTCTGCCACTCTCGTGCGTGGCGCCGTGGCTGCGCACGCGCGCCTGCTCTGCAGGCCAGCGTGGGCCGCAGCAATGCCTGTGTGGCGGCGCTTTTCCCGATCCCGAAGCACCGCGAGGCAACTTGGACAACCCCCACACCTGCGTGCCAACGCAGCTGATCTCTCACAGGCCATTGTAGATGTCTTGCTCCTTCCCCCTTCTTTCCATCCATTATGCGATCCTGACACTCGAAACGCTAGCGTGGGTGCACAGGCAGCCCTTGACATGTGGGGAGGTGGTATTATGGGAACTCAGCCCCCCCCCCACCCACCCAAAAAAAAAAAAAAATGATGCATTCTTGAGATTCATGTTTCTGTGGGGCTCTCCTTTTTTCATTACTTTGCCAATTCTAAGCTGCCCTCTCTTCCCCTCTACTGCCACCGCTTCTCGAGGCCGCATCCTCGGTGGGCACTGACTTTGCTCATGAGCCACTCTGCGGTGGCTTATGTGTCCCAAGACAGAACCCAGGATCTCTTCCTTCTTCCTCCACCCCACACGAAGGCGTGCGCACGCCCGCAGCAGTTTCGATCGCGACAACCTGCGTCAATGCCGACGATGGCGGTGTGTCACCCAAGAGAGTGATGCTTCGGAGGTAAGCGTGTACGTGATGACAGTAATGCCAAGAATAATGTGCGTGGGCGTTTCCTTTTAGCCTGACTGCCTCCTCGTGCCTCCACAAGGCACTTGTGTCGTCGTTGATTTGGTTGTTTTCTTATAATATCTGTGCGAGTGAAGCGCCATCACTGAGCCCTTCCTCCCTCCCCTCTGTCTGTCTCCCTCTCTGTGAGCAGGTGGGCACGCAGCTGCTGTCTGCAATGTCCGAAGCCCCCTCTTTTTCGTTCTTTGCCGCATGGTTGGCTACTTCAGAGACATAACGCCGAACATTGCTACCTTAATGGGCGCTGAAGAACAGCCAAAGAGAGAGCCACGTCGTTCACCCAAGACCCTACGGAGATGAGAGGCAGGGTGCTCTAATGCACGTCTCTCTGCTTCCTTCTTTCCTCCCTACCATCCGCTCTCCTCGTGGATGACGCCCACCGTGCGCATATTGTTTATTGGCATGCATCCTATGGCACTCTCAGACTCTTGAGAATGCCGTTACCCCCACGGGAAGGACAGTACGCCGTTATGAGCACAAGAGCCTGCGCGTCACACTCCTCTTTGCCAGAATCACCCGTCGCGTCGCCGACATCTTGTCCCCACACGCGCGTCCCGCGTGTGTTGTTGCGTGAAGATGAGAGAAAGAGAGAAGTGATGACCTCGTGGGGGTCCAATGCGCGCCTTCAGTTTCCCCTGCGTGCGGCGTCACACCCGCGCGCGCGCGACGGAGAGAGCAACGGACGGTGCCGAGCCGCCCACAGCGCCACTGGCACCGCACACCGGGGCGTCCCCCCCTGCGCCGACCTGTTCTCGGAAAGGCGCGGGCAGCCCCACCGTCCACGCACGCGCACTGGCACGCGCCGGCGCACCTGCCGGCACGCAAGCACACACACATGCGCCTGCATCAACGCGCTCACAGGCGTCCGCGCCGTCATGCACCAACACCAGCAGCGTCCTCTGAGGCGCACATGCACGCACACACACCACCGCCACCACCGCGGCGGGTGACGCCGAGGGGCCCACAAGCAAACCCGTTGTTCACCCTTCTCTGTCGCCCCGCAGCCGCACCCAATGCACTCCGCACCCGCACCCAAGCGGGCGCGCCGGAGCACCACCGCGCACACGATCGACTGCTCCACTGGGGCGCCGCGGTCGCACGCATCTCGCGTGTGGCGCGGGTCCTGAGCCAAAGTCCCTCGCCCACACAAAGCAGGCAGCAAGTGCCGGGTGCCGGGGGCAACCCCCAGACAGCTACACGAGGCACCGCCGTACACACCCGCTGCTCGCATGTCGACCAGCGGGGCCACCGGCTGCCGCGGTACGGCACCTCCTCAGCGAAGGGCAAGGCGCCTGTATCTCCGCGCCGGCTCTTGTGCCGGTGTGCGGGTGATCCTGCGGCAGAAGCTATCGGTACGTGCTATGCAGCACGTGCTATGACGGGCGGCGCACCCGCCGTGCATCCACCCCTTACGCCGCGTGCACGCGCGTGTCTCCGGGCATGGGCGCGTGCGCGGTCGGATGCCAATGG